>NC_051141.1:7010075-7026648 GCF_014839805.1 Manduca sexta
TAATAGGCTTATTTGAAGGAGAATTATGTCTACCAGTTCGTACAGATCCCGAATGACGCCTTAATTATTATATGCCCAACCTGGCCCAAGAGATGACCAGTTCCGAACACAAATGGGCAAATTCTCCTACAATTAGAAATATTATGATGTTGCTAGTTAATTTTTAATTCCACATTACTGGTAACAATCAATATGATATTACATAAAAGGTTTAATATCCCAAAAAAAAAGAAAAAATACACCTGATTAGAATTACATCTGATCTGACACTGCTTTAAAATAATAATAAACGATTGCGATGACGAAGCTGTAACAGCAAACGGGCAAAAGTAACATTGAAAATGGTGTCAAAATAACTATTTCTAGAAACGCACTGACAGCGTTATCTCATCACACACCAATGCCTACATTGTATCGAACTTAAAACACATATTTTATAGAAGACAAACTTTTCACATGAGCAGTCATGCAATTTTGTTGCGTTCATAATAACAATCAATTTATAATAATAATGAAATATTATTAGCTTTTGACTCTTCAAACCAAACTTACTTGAATTGAATTGAATTTTGAGGTCGAGCCTATATAAATGTTGTAAAGATAATTCTATTTTTATGATACGAATAAACTCAATAACTACCCAACGGATTTCGATGAAATTGGGTATGGAGATAGTTTGAGACCCTGCGAAGGACATAAGCTACTTTTTATACCGGCAAAACATACAGCGGGACTTTTATCCCGGAAATTTACACGCAGGCGAAGCCGCGAACAAAAGCTAGTCTTTAAAAAAAGATAACGTTTTACCATATTAAATATTTCCTTAAAGCCCAATTTTATCTGTATAACTGTGATTTTAATATGAATAACCTACATGTATCTAAATAAACAAATTCATAAAGACCTTTAGCCGCGAAAGGGCAGATAGAGGTCCGACCAGGACACCCACATTTGGCCAAGTGCGTTCCATCCCATGATGCGAAAGGGGCGAGTCTATCACCATATCAGACTCCAGGGTGATACTGAACGAAAAAATTGACACTTTGTTTAACCCAGAATTTGAACCCGGGACTTCAGAGTGGTGTCATACCGCGTAGGTAATGCAACTACGCCACCGATATTTTCCTAAACCTTTACTATTCGAATACTTTAACCGCTTAAGCATAGATGTTAGTGTTAGTAAGTGATTTACAGCAAAATGTTATCGCATGCATAACGATCACGATAGTGCTTTGGTCGTGTTAGTGGGAGGTTTTTTTTTGGGATAAAAACCCATTAAACGTGCCGTTTACACACCGGTCCCGCACGGACACTCCTGCAAACAATTTGGAATGGTGGCAAACAGAATATTGATTAGGGGAAACTGTCGTGTGAGCTAAATACGTGGGCTTTTACAAAATCTATTTCGATCATGGATTAATTGATTCGCTTCCGGGAAGTTCGGATCGCGATCAAGGAGAAATCTCCTATCTAGCGATTGATAAACTTCAGGTAATGGACGAATTACTTGTTATATTCCATTAGCGTGGGTGAACAGTAACAATGCTTCTATATGTTTTGAGTAAAATGTTACAGGGATAGAAAAAAATATTTTAACGTACTTTTGTGGTGGTTATGATGTGCAAAACTTTCATAGTAATTAATATTATTGTGTACCAAGGTCAGATACAAATGCCATTTAATAATTTCTCTTGCCGAAACTGAATAAGTTGAATGATCAAAAAAAAGTTTGTCATTTGATTCCTAGACACGGTTATTTCATCAACCGCAAATAAATATGTCACGCTAACACAAATGTGTACTCAATATACAACTCATATGTTTGGATATACATTCAAGTCATATCACAGCAATTTATGTGTTTATAGACTGATATACTAATTATCATAGATGTCATATATTCCTCATGCGTTGGAAGTGCAACCTTACGTCAAGGAATGTTTTATTATTACGCGCAGGTGCAGTATCCAAGGCTGCGTTCTCCTTTGGCTATTAGTTAGAACTACGAGTAAAATAGGTTATGGAAAGGGATCTTACATGTTCTTTTTTATTAAGGGTCAAACTAGGAGATCTGTCGTATGCTAGAGTTCATCTAGAATATAAATTTACCAATGAATTATCTGTCTCTATCATTAAATATTGAAAATAAGGAACTTTTCTCACAATAAAGTTGTCCGAATATTTTAAGTTATACGCCGTGAATCAGTGCAAATTCAAAACTAAGTATTTACATTGTACAATTCCAATGTATGCCTTATTGAAACAACTGTGGTTGTGGTGTTAAAATCTAATTCATATTATATAAAAATAAATAGAAATAAATGTAATTAAAATATTAAAAGGAGTGCAACATCGGCAGCAGAGGTTTCTAACCAGACTGCTAAGGTATACAAACAAATCGTAATATTAAATCATATTTAACTAGGGTTGATTTAAAAGTACAGAACTAAAATAACAAACATTTTGTGTATATTACAATAATAGCATTGGTATGTATAAAAAATAAAACTTTATAAAATAAATTATAAACTGACTGAGTAGTCAGTTTATAATTTATTTGATGGATAAATTTTGTCTCAAATGTTTTTAAATATATTTCAATATCAAATAAAAATATTTCCTTTATTTTAATTAAAATTGATATCCGAGTAATAAAACAGTTCCTAACTAATGAGCTATTTATTCGATTTTAATATCGTCAACGCTGAATTGGATCACGCAGTTTCTGCTACCTGAATCTGACAGAACATTAAGCGTGGAGGTGACACGTTTAAGTTGGAATTCATGGCGACCAACTTGCTGAGGGTCGGTCTTAGACTCGTGTAAGACAAAGTTAGTTTTAACAATGTGAGTTATGCTGTGCTACTTCAAGCGAAACGATTTAACTCTAAAGTACTTACTTGTGCGTAGGTACTGCAAATACTAAAATATAATTACGATGCATTAAATACAAAACTATTACGTACTACTACAATTATTATACATGCATTACAGTAATTGGAAACGACTAACAAAGAATGTACAGGACTTATAGTAGCTTTAAAATAGAGTTGAATATTAATAATATTTCTGTACATCCTCCCGTCCAATTCCCAACTACGCCTCCAGCGACATACATCAAACCCAAAATTGTATCGGTTGATAAACTGCCGGCCACAGACCGTGGAACATTCAAAAATACGATACGATTCATTGTTAATGGGGTGGTCAATGATCGGCCTTGCCAACTTCTATGAATATTACTTTGTATTCAGTGCGAGTTATCTGCATTGTTAAATCATTGGTCATATTAAGTGCCTATTTGCGTTTTGACTTTAGATCGCCTAACGAAGCATCGCGCCTTATAATTTAGGTTTATCAGCATGTTGGTGGACAATTTTTATAGTAGTCCGAGGCGTTTCCCGTTAAATAAGGCTCTAAATCAATATACTTATCCATAACGTCACTTGTGCGAGGGAAACGATAAATACCTAAGAATCGAATTGATAAAAATCTAATATTTCCGACAGGAGCAAATAATCGAGATAAAATATCGCCTATATCATGTTAATTCAGGACATGGTACGCAAGTAAGTGGTAAGTTTTATTCAAATCCGTTGAGCGGTTACTGCGTCTACTTTTAACAAACATCTAAATATTTAAACACTTCCAAAACCATTCGCATTTGTAATACTTATAGGATTTTATTTTTAGAATGAAACTTCGCGCAGGTTCTGCCTCACTGAGAAACAATACTTTAAAGCAACTGTCAGTTCCGTTGGAGTACGTTTTGGCAATAAGTTGACAGCGACTATGCGGCACTTATGAGAAACGTTTTAACCAACTTCAAAAAAGTGGAATTTACAATATATTTTTTTAAAAATACCAAACGCTGAATACATTCCCCATGCGTTGGTAGTTAAAGTCGTGTCACTACTTACTTATTTTGTAATTTTCCTACTCTCATTAACACATTTTAAACTTCAGTGTAATTCATTATAACGTATATAAACAATCAAATTTTTGCATCTTTTTAAATGTGTGTATTTATGTTGATTCCAAGTTGCTTTCTGTGAACAGAAAAATTAGCCCATTTGAACCGGCCTGTAGAAGAGAATATAAAAACTAAAATCAAAAAATGAAACCAAATGAAAACCCGTCTTTTAGTTTTATTTTATTTAAAATGTCTAGTCTCATTCTTGATAAGCTCAAATCGATTAGGAATGATTAATGTTCCATTCCTATACAGTATACACATATAGTCACAATTAGCTGAGACGAGGGGTTTAAGCATAAAAAATTCAGCAGCCCGGAGTCGACAAATCACAAGTTTAATTTGCCAAGTGCCGCGTGTGCCGACTGCCGCGCGTATGACTTATTAACGATATAAACCTATGAAATCTTAATCTTGGAGACTACACTAACTGCGGATTCTGAAACACGTCATTGTATATGCACGTGCATGTTCTAAATATTTGACATGCCATTTTGGTGTGAACCGATGGCATAAATGCTGGCGTCTCGAAATCAATAACCCGTTTTGTTTACGTGACACTCAGGTTTTTGGCCAGTTTCAGACCGGAGATGGTGATTGAATGCAACTAATATCTGGTTATGGAATCTAATATAGTTCAAAGTACTGTTACAAGTCCGCATCTTCCGTGATCATTAATAAATAATGATGTTTAGTATAGGGATAAAAGAATAGATATTTTGAAATCAATATTATATGTCAAGATTCGATAAATAGCCAGTCCGGTGTACAAATATTATTATGCCGTGAACGAGTACTCCTAACGAGCTTTATTTGCTCCAAGTTATTACGTTGATACAATAGAAATTGTTTGTTCTGGTAATACAGGCTTCCCTTTCAAATCGAACAATTATATGAAATCGCGATATATTGTTATAGTATTGTGCTACGAACATTTGTTTTCTATTTATGTTGCATCACGCCTTTGTCTTGTAAAGCAGTTTAAAGGCTAAATGAATGTGGGTAATTTCCAAGTTGTTTATATTTTACTGGTAAAAATATTATTTTAGTTTTTATGTATTGCTCGCGTATTTTACAAACAATTTACAACAATTGAATAATTCAGTGAGTTTGGTTCTTAAAAATATCTAAAAATTTGTTTGAAGTTACTATCGACAATCTTGAAAATAATTTTTGAATGTTTGTTATATGTAAAATTTATAGTAAAATGATAACAGTACGCTTTTTTTAACACATTTTATTACAGCGTATTTACGTAAACACCAGTAAGGAAATAAGCAAGGAGAAACGACAATGACAAATTAAGAAACAATATATTACTGTTAATTTATCACTATAGTAAGTCATTGCGTAATATAGTCTAATAAATTCATGTTTGAACACTGCCTTTAAAGCTATATTGTATTTTTCTTTAAATGTCTCCAGTGCAACCTAATAAACTTAGATTGAACGTCCGCCATAATTGTGTTATAGATAAACATTGCATTCAACCGGCGACGCCTAAAGGTCTAAAGGTATTTGAAGTGTGTGGATTGCACGCTGCACACAGCCCCTCCACTCGCTTTAATATCAAAGGAGGCCAGTCTACGTAGCGTGCATGGTATAAATAACTAAACCAACGCGTCAACAATACTTCAAAGAGACCTAAACTTTTTTATTTTTTACTTATACGGCACATTAACTCCATTGCAGCTGATGGTAAGTGGAGTGGGGTCTAATGGCATGTCGACTGACGAGAGATGATTAGCCCTCGGCGAAACAAACGAATCATAAATAAAATAATGGTGATGTCACACAATCAGTTGGCTATTCGGAAATATCTATACAATTTATACTATAATATAAAGTTGAAGAGTTTTTTGTTTGAACTAATTTCAAGCACTACTGGATAGAATTGAAAAAATATTTTAGTGTTGGAAAGCCCATTTGTCTAGGACGACTATGGCTAGGAAAGGTATGAATGCTATTTAACATCACGCTATGACTAATAGGGGCAGGAGCATCAACGAAAAATGTTGCATGCGTTACAATTAAAGTTACGCAAATAATCACGTATGACGGAATTGTTCCACTTAAATGTTCTAAAAAAATATTATAAAACAAAAAAAAATAAAAAAATATGCTTTATTCATAACGTAGGCGGACATAGTTGCACTTATGATAAGTCAAGGTATATAAGAATATTTAATTATTACTTAGATGAAGTCGCTTATATAAACTGAAGACAATTTATATTGGACATAAAATAAATTAAAGTCTAAAAATAAACAAAGAAGCCAGCTCGGGCTGGCAGGAAAGAAAAAATAATCTTTAAGATAAAGGGAGAACCGCATCGCGATTCTCACCGGTGAGGACGATAAAAGCCCTAACCTAGCTAACCTACCAGCCTTTCGCTAGCTACCTAAACGATGTCTACCCGAAGAAGACAAGCAGAAAGAAACTTCGGGCTTTTTTTATCATCAATTATCCATTGAATCTTTTGTATTTTTATTTTTTTATAATTATTTTTTAAGTCTTTTGTATACATAGTCTGATTAAGTATATAAGCTTGTACGCGCACATCAACGTAAAAGTGGAGAGCAAATCCAAATAAAAGTATTTAACAACTATTAAAAATTTACAACAAAAAAAAACTCTAATACTAAAACATTATTACAAAGTCCCGAGCCGTATTTCTTTGTCTGTATGTATAAACTCAAAAAATATCCAAAACAGATTTCGATGTAATGTGGTATAGATATATTTGAGATCCTGGGAAGAGGACGTAGGCTCTATCCCGAGAAAATATAAGGCGGGATTTTTATTCCGGATTTCTTTCTCACGCGGGCGGAGCCGCGAGCAAATTCTAGTGTAAAATAAATATGTTATGTAATTGCATAAAGATATTTATTTTACAAAATCACGTTAATTGCTTTTCTACTCAATAATATTAAAAAAGGAATTCAGCTGCAATTCAATTATTGCGTTCCAATTTCATCCAAATAGCTATACGTGCATTATGAATCAAGCCGATAGTCAATCATCCGATAAAAGTTATCCGCCAAATAAACTATTCCCTCCGAATACTAAAGTAAAATAAATAAACTGTTTTATACGTAACGCGATACATTTTTCATTTGTTATATTCTACTTTAATCTCTGATTTAGATACTGGCCGAGTACAGACAAACAGTTAGGAGTACGAGTGTGTAAACAGCAAATTCGGGTGTATTTGTTACTCGTAATTTTGTCATATTTATTCGCCAAGCCATTCCGTCAATTACTCGCCGATAGTTTAAATGAGACTTATGATTTTTTATGATAAATTTAAAAATAAACCCCTAACGTTTTAGGTATACAAATTTCAAATTTATTCGTAAAAAGCTATAATGTAATCGCAAACAATTTTCATGTATTTGTGGATAATAACAGTGCCCGCCACTGGAAAGTGGAGCTACCCTTTCCTTCATCACGCTGTCACTTCAATTCAAAATCCAATTCACATCGGCTATCCGGCGTCACGTTCATTCATCTTTGAAAGTATGTAATATTTACCTTAAGTATATTCTAAAAACATATTTCTATTGGTCTCACACAAATATTATATGACACTTTTGATCAATGAATATTCAAATATTAACTTTGTTCAGTTATTACGCAACATTTTGAAAAGCCTATACCGTTATCATTATGTTTTTTTATTCAAAACAAAATGAATACGTATATTGCATATAAACAAGTCTGCTTGTTTATTTCATTAAAGATGTTGTCTGAAGCTCACCACATTTATGTCGCAAAAATACATGTTAGTATTGTATTAATAATATTGCGGAACTTTTTATTATTACCATTGTATATATTATTTTATATAAATCTTTTATGTGTCTTATATTCTGCGGCACAATAGAAGTTACATTATTCAAGAATATAATATTTTTATGATCGTACATTAACATAAATAAATAAAATATTGAATAGTCCACTGCGCATATTGAGGGAAGTTTTTCGTAAAATTCATAAATTTTTGGCACTCGTTTTCTATAGGAAATATAGCCGTGAAATATCAAACCAGATCGCATTTCAGTCCGTGAGGTTTCTTCATCATTGTAATTCTTATTGTTTGGGCCTTAGTGTCTAAATTTTGTATGTACACAATACACATTTGTCTGCCGGGTAAGTAGGAAGTACTCTTTTACATTAAACTATTGTGAATTAAAATCTGGGCAGCAAGGCCCATCAACATTAAAGCCCCACTTACACGTTTCCTCGCTTTGACAATAAAACATAATTTCCTATTTTCTACGCAATAATTGCATCGTCTTATTGGAACTAGCTGACTTCGAACCTCAAGAGGCCTTGAAGACTGTACACTGCCCTACAATATAGAATTATCCTTTCAAATGCAAACAAATCTGTGTACAAATGTAGGTAACTGTGCGAATTGTTTACATTTTTATCTTCGTAAATAGCATCGACACGTGCAGGGCATGCCTGATTCGTATATATATATTAAGAACGATATCATTCAGTATTAAGTATCACTGCATAGGTGCGCAATATAATATAAGAAAGCTAAAAAATGAAAAGTATTTATGTACAAATTTAAATGAATACCTTTGCCGCAGTGATTGAATAAACTGAAAATTACCAACTGTCATCTCGTATGATAGCTTAAGCATTGTAGTAGATTCAACAAACCAGAGATTCCACTTGCTATCGTGAAAACCAACGCAATAAGTGAGGATCGGCTCAACAAACCCACAAGCTCTGCTCGGAACCGATATTGAGGCTACTATCGCTGGATCAACTGCACTGAATGCACTACGTATACAACTCATATATTCTGTGATGCAGAACTATTCAGTACAAGCGCTTAGTTTTACAAAATGTTTCGGACACACCACGTTTTATGCGAGTAAATTTATATTTTATGTGCCACCAAATCTATTCATGTATGCATCCCTCGAGTGTTTTCTTTTGTGTGACAAAGGGAAGGTATAATTTGGTTTTAATCGTGCAGCAGAATATATTTTAATTAACAGAATACGCGGACAATTTTCACATGTATAAACTTAAAAATACAGTGTATTTTTAATGTTTTAAACACAATATATATTTGTATAGTAGATAGTATGTTTCCAGTTTCGCTATGTAAAATAAAACTGTTAAAGAACATCATTCAATAAAATCAACTGGCTTAAATATATCAAGACTAAATAAATTATTTAAATTATCTTAATCATTGGAAAGATTTACACATCCAAAAATTTTAGGCATCCAGGAATTAAAACGCGGATAACTTAATGAGATATGAAACATTGTTGTAAATAATATTATTATTATTAATCACAGTATAAAATTATTTAATTAATATAGGTGCAATGCCACGTTTATTATTATACCGTATAAACGTGTTTAAGTACTGCGAATTACAAGTCCACGTAATATCACTCAAATCTCACTAGTGCCAATAAAAACATGATTAAGTAACGGTAATTTTTCCCACGTCAAGTCGAATTCCCAATAAATCCCCCAGTCCCAAATTGGGACAAGTAAGCACTCTATCTGGGGCAAGTGATTACGAAACTCCATTTACTACTTCGCGTTTTAGACATTGTGGGCTACTGGTACTAAACGAAGTTTGTAAATGGAATTAAACTGACGATCGACGATTATTTGGTCAGCGCGGTACGGAACCGTAGTCGGGCTGGATCACAGCTGACTGCACACAGGATTGTATCAGCAGGACGGGTCGACGCGCATTCATCCCAACGCTGCAATACTAAGAGCCTGATTCAGATCTTCTGAGTAAATGCTACTCATCACATAAATGTATAAGCCGACCGAATACAAAAGTCACAAGCAAATCTATACTTACAAATAAATGGAAATAAAATGAGAACTATCTATATTACCTGGTTAATAAGATTACTGTAAATAAAATATACTTGAAACTTGTAAAACAGTCTTCGGATACTAAGTTTATTGGTCGGGACATTTTACTTATAGAAGATAACAAAGTGCATAAAAGTTTTATTTTTGTTATAGGAAATTCAGTGTTCATATCAACAAAATGGTTCAAAAAGGTCATTGGTTTGAGTGAGAAAAATATCTGTTAATTACATATGTGAGTAAATTTTCTTCGACGATAAAAGAAAACCCTTAGTCTAAGTATTCAGTTGGGCTTCTAGCAGAATATCATTTCTTATCTATATATATAAAAATGACTACGTATTTCCCTTGGTCACCCCATCACGCGTGAAAGCTGGATCGACTTCACAATATTTTTTTTTTATTGTGTTTGTTATTGTCTGTAGAAGGTTCTTATAAAAGAAAAAAAAATTAAAATTTGCGCGGAAAATTAGAAAATTTAAGAAAACTTAACGAAAATATTAATTTTTATAACTGTCAATTGTTTAAAATAACTGTCAGCGATTGACAGAATGCGCGCTGCAAATTCATAGTTAAGACGGAACAACGTCTGTCGGGTCAAATAGTTCATATATAAAATTGAATTATAAAAAAGTACTCATTGTACTTATTTAATTTACATGCAGAAGTGAGGCAGTCTAAATTCTGGCCTTATTTCATTATTCATAAACCAAAATTGTATCCAGGATTCTAATGTTTAATTATTCTATCTTATATAAGTGAATGGTTTAATGGTTATTAAGTGAAGACATTTCCTATAAATCAAATGGCTTATAAAAACAGTTCATAAAAGTCATAAAACGCGATGTACAAAACATATGTTTTTGAGAACCTAAAAGGCTATTGTAATTGGCACTTCTTCATCTACAAAAATTAAATAAATATGTATTTAAAACAGACATTATTTTGATTTCTTTTAATTCCACAAGATTTTCCATAGATATAATAAAATTTATCTACTATCTATGGTGTAGTTGTATTACGGTACGACTGTTGCTGAGGTGTCGACTCGATCCCCGGGTTGGGTAATATTGGCTTTTTCTATTCAGTATTAGCGGGAATCCGGAATTAGTGCCCGATGGCAGAAGATCGCCCGTATCACATCATGGGACAGAATGCAAACAATGGAAAGTGGAGGTACCAGTTACGCCTCTGCCTACACCTCCGGGAATAAAAGATGTGTGTGCGCGTATGTATGTGTGTGTGTGTGTGTGTTTGAATTTATTTATTTATATAAATACCGAATTAATGTTCGTTATTATTATAATTGTCGACCGCTCTTTCATTCAAATGACGCTGACCATTTTAGCATTAATAGGATAGAAACATGTATCCGTTCAGGTGAAGGTCGCTTTAAAAGTGTTGCTATAGCTAACTGGTTTTGTGTTGCTAAACTATAAAGAGGATGTTATATTTACATATTAAAAAATATGTTATAGTCTATATATTTCGATACATTAGTTGTCATGGAAACTATCTTTTCTTTCTTTCTTTTCTTTTCTCTTTTATCTTTTATCGTTATAGCATCGCTTAATGCAGTTGCAAGGAAATGCTTGCGCCAGGTGGAACAATTGAATAAAATATTGGGCACTAATGAAGAAAGTTGAGCTCTGTTTTTGTTTTACGAGACACGACTCACACTGTAATCTATTAAAATATAATCCTGCGAAATGAAGAACAAGGCCTTTTTGAAGTTGGTTAATTTAAAGCTATAATCTCTTTGTGTGCTTAAATCTGTTTATTTAATACCATGTACCAAAGAGTTAAAAAGGATTAAACGTTTATCTTTCAAATATTGCAGTACTTTCAATAACGGAACCTGTTTTTATGTAGTTAAGAGATGAGATTGATATGGCTGAATACCGGGCAAATTCAAATGGTCAATGCTTTTAAATTTACGCTGCTGTCATATGAACATGCATATTAATAATAAAAGGAACTTTATATTTATTTATAACTTGGTACTCGCGACTTCACCCGCGTGGTATTTTAACCCGAAATACAAGAGCTATTCTCAGCGTTTTCTGAAAAATACCAATATATTAATCCGACATATATGATATATTCATGTGTAAAATTTATCTATAGAGCTCTTGCAGCGTTTACTTCTAACAAACACAAAATCATTTTCCAAAACATTCGCCTTTATAATTTGTTAAATCATTATTATACCATTTAAAAATAGTGTCATATTTTTTATTTATAATAAACAGTAATAAGCATCGTATTTACTGATTTCTGGTCGATCAAACGATAGCAAGAGAGGCTACGTACCGCCGAGCGGTAAGTTTTCTCGTCGTCTAATATAAAAGTTTCGACACAGCGCGGCTAAGTGAAAAACTACCGAAAAGAGGATTTTTCCGAGCACTACGCCCGTGGAAAGCGAAAAGCTCACCGCTATAATTCGAATAAAATCGAAATAATGTGATATGCGGAGAGTGAGCGAAGTGTTTCGACTTCTATTGAACATTTTGAATTTTGCATTTAAATATTAAATGTTTTGGGCTATTTATCAAACTTTCTAGAAGTGTTTATATTAAATTATTTTTTTAACAAAATTAACCGGATATTATATAGAGTGCTGAAACATGTTAAACTTTTAAATCGATTAACATTTTATTCATTAATATAATATTATAGATATATTTAAACGCTTTCCAAATATATCACTATACCTTAACTTCAGTATAAACAATTATTGTGTACCAAATAGTAGGTATGCCAATACAACAATTTATAAAGACAGGTTTATTGCAACGCCTAAGTCGAAATGAGTCAAACACAAAGAATTCGATATTGAGTCAAAAACCACTCGGTCAGATATTTTACCTTCAGATATAATGACGGAATCAGTTTACAAACGGTTAATCCTGTTTCATATTTTCACGGCTCATGAATTCACTTTTACCATAAAGAAACCTCTGTTCTAATTCAATTTATCCTGTTACTCGCTTATTGCTATAGCGTACATACAGAAATATAAATGATTAATAAATTATATTAACTACACTTTATATTATCGATACACTTATTTATTCATACATACAAAATAAATAATGACGTCTCTAAATTACATTGCTAACTAGACATATAACGATTATACTAAAGAGATGCTATTTAAAATTTTACATTGTGTACCATCAATGTATAGAGCAATGTATAAGTCGTGTCAACGCTCTACAAGTTTTGATCGATAAAAAGGAATGTGTTAGTGGTAAGGTCCGAAATATTCACATTAAATCGTTTTCCGATAATGTTTTTATAGTAGAAAGCCGGGTAGTTTAGGTATATAGGCTTGGGACTCCCATCAATAAGTTGGAATTTACAAGCGCGTAGCTATGTCCTTTTACTAAAAGCAATGTGTATATTATATTATTATTACCTCTAATATATTAGACTATCTATGATCTCATGATTTTAACTGACTATAAGTTAGAAATAAGATGAGACCAAAATTATTATTAAAATACAGTATCTAAAAATTAATCTCCTTGTGTAGCGAACATCCCTATTCCTCGCACCCCACCCCTGCTCCCGCGGCGGCGCTCGGGACGACTCGCGGAGCGTGCCCGCGCGCCTGTTTAGTCCGGCCCCAGTCACCATCGAAGCGAGGCGCGTTCCGGTCGCCCCGCGCCCGCCGTCTTGTACGGTGGCGCGAGTTTTGTATTCGACCCATAGATATAAGTATTTGTACCAAATTAACGTCCTTTGTATCGTACCGACATAAATTGTGTAATGTTTATATAGTGTTTTATTCCCAATACAAACCGCTATAAAGTGGCAGCCTAACGTGGGACTGAATTGTGTGAGTACATACGAAAGGACACGTCCACTTCGTTCGGTAAATTCCGCGCCGAAGTTCGGAAGTGTAGGTATTAGGTACTCGTTACGAGCCGCGTGCGCCAGTTCTTTGTCGGCGAATGTTCGCTGAAATGGCCACGCCTACTTCGTCCAGTACAAGCGTCGTAGGCCTCGTGCTCCGAGTGTCGCGACGAACTTCGTGAAGTATATTCGCTACGCGTCGTGTACCGGACGCCGGTAATGTGTCGGCGAGTGTTCGCTGAAACGGGACGCTTACCTTGTCAAGTAGATTAAAGCTCGTCTGTGGGTCGTCGTGTCGGTCAATGTTGGACTACAAAGAGAGTCACGAGACGTGTATATATGCCTACTGGGCGTTACATCAGTGACTTGTGCCGCGTATTCGATGTGTTCAGTAAAACTTTTCGTAAAGTATTATTACTATCAGTGCATTGTACCTAGTTACTTACTGTTACCGGTGTGCATCCTGGACTGCATATTGTTTTTGGACAGTGAGAGCTACCTAGTTTGTGCATAGATAGGTACCTATTTTACGGACATTGACGTGGTGACGACGTTGTGGCAAAGTAGTTGTTTTTTTTTTTTTTTACCCAGTTTTGCCACCTGGGAGTGCAGTGGTTTATGTGCGTCAACGTTTAATTGTTTCGATCGTGTTGTGACGAATTCTACGATGGTGCTAACGCGATCTCGCGCTGCGAGCCCGTCGCAGGTCGGGGCTGCGCCCGAGGTCGCGGCGCCGCCGCCGCCTGTGGCACCTGTTGAGGGTGTCTTCGAGCCCGGGACCATCGTCCGGCGTTGCCCATGGTGATTGTATCGCTGGGGCTGCATCGAGCAACGGTGCACCGCCGCCTCGTCCGACGTGCCGGTGACAGGTACACCGCCAGTTGCTGGCGCGGTAGCTACCGCCGCTGGCGTGGTCATGTTGACCAATGAGCAGCTGATGCTGCTTCTGGATCGAGTAAGTGGAAAATCGTCGGTAAGTGACACCACTGTATTAAATAATCGGAATCTCTCAAAATGCACTGCGCGCTTCAACGGCGACGGGTCGTCAGATGTCACGGCTTTATTGACGCCGTGGAAACTTACAAAGAATGCGCACGCGTCGAGGACGATATCGCATTGAGAGGACTGTCAATGCTCTTGACAGACTTGGCTGCGACGTGGTGGCAAGGTGTAAAGGCCTCGACAAGTTCTTGGTCAGAGGCGATTGCGGCACTAAAGAACACTTTTGGGCCACGTTTACCACCGCACCAAATCTACAGAGAAATCTTTAAGAGGGAGCAGCGAAAAGGAGAGGCGACAGATTTGTTTGTTTGTCATGTGCGGGCATTGATCGCACAGCTGCCGCATTCGACATTGGCAGAGGAGGTACAGTTAGACATGGTATATGGACTTCTTCACGTCGGTATCCGAGAAAAGGTACCCCGCACAAGTTTCGCCACCTTCAGCGAGATGTTGACGTGCGCTAGACGGGTCGAAGATATTATGAGGGAAAGCCGTGCGCCATCATCCTCATCAACATCGCATTCGTCGCCTTCTCCAGGGTCATCAGCGCCAATGAATAAGAAACGACCCTACGGTGTATACTGTAAGCTGTATGGCCATTCGAAAGACACTTGCCAACGGCTCAAGGATAAAAGGCCAAAGGAAGGCAGCCCTGATGGCGAAAAGGGACGACCTACAATCACCTGTTTCGGGTGTGGCGCGCCCGGGGTGATTCGTTCCAATTGCACCACGTGCAAAGTAAAGAAGGAAACTGTGGCGTCAGTGTTTCAATCGGTGTCCGCGAGTGCCGTCACACTAGGTTCGCGCGTGCGACCAGTGATTAGTGTTTGGATTAATGGTTGTAAGGGCCAATTGCTAGTGGACACTGGTGCGAAGCATTCCATAGGCAGTGCTAGTTTAAGGCGTCACTTAATTAATAACGGTCATGTATTTGAATCTGTTTTATGGAACTTAAATATGCTGATGGTAATTCAGTCGCTCAAAATGTTGAAGTAGCGCATGTTGATGTTAAGGTGCGAGGGATATCGGTGTTAGTTAGTTTCATAATGTTGCCATCTGCAACCGAGAGTCTCTTAGGTATGAATTTTATTCAAGGTGTTGGCATGGTGTTGATTTTGATTCGGGGGTGTGGTACATGGAACGCGACCGGACGCCTCAACCGCTTTGTTTTGAAAGCGCTTCAGCCATTCGCTTGGCTGCGCATCCGTTAGTCTCCGCGAAGACGAGGGTTCCCATCTGGACTTGTACCAACGCGAACAGCTTTCCACCCTTCTGAATGCCTCATGAAGACATCTTTACTCCGGGGAGGACCAACAAAATTCGCACAACATCGCATCGATACTGGAGATGCTGCGCCTGTCGCAGGTCCTCCTTATCGCGCTTCTCCTGCAAAAGAAGGAAATTATTAAAAAGGAATGGATAGGATGCTGGAAGACGGAGTCATTGAAGAGGCCGAGTCTGAGTGGGCTGCACCCGTAGTTTTGATACCTAAGAAAAACGGTGAAGTTCGTTTTGGTGTGGACTATAGGAAATTGAACCAAGTGACACGCACCGACCAGTACCCTATACCAGTGATTGACGAATTGCTCAAGAGCACTAAGGCAAAGTGCGTGATGTCGACTATCGACTTAAAAGCTGGTTATTGGCAAACGGAAGTTGCACCCGAAGACCGTCACAAGACTGCTTTTACTACGCCTTTCGGGACGTTTCAATTTCGCCGTATGCCATTCGGACTAAAGAACGCACCAGCGACGTTTCAGCGTTTAATGGACAGAATGAGGTCTGGCCTGAAAGATGTATGTGTTCTTACATATCTTGATGACATCTTGATTATTTCATCGGATTTAGATAACCACTTAGAAGACT
>NC_051141.1:7027148-7043331 GCF_014839805.1 Manduca sexta
TAATATAAATTTCTAAAAGATAAATAATTCTCATAATAGAACGAAGCTAATCCCTATTAATGTTAGCTATTTGGACTCTTCTATGACTCGCTTGGCTTTGAGAGAACCGGCAGTATTTCGAAAAACGATGTAAAGAATCTATGTCACAGAATTAGATCTCTTTAAAATTATATATATATTTTTGTCATAGATCTTTTACTCTTATTTGCAGTTTTATAGGCGCTGTACGTTCGACAGACAGAGGGGCGTTATACGTTTAGAGTCTATATATATAGGGACACGGTGATGATACACATATGTGTATCATCATCGTTTCTTTATGCTCTGTGTCTGTAGCATCATAGCTCCTAAACGAATGGACCGACTTTGATGCATTTTTAGTGATATCATCATAGAACTTGATTATTTAATATTGGGTTCCTTGTTGCAGACTTGTACTATGTTAAGAAATGATTAGACATTATTTTGGTCCTGTATAAGCACCATCATTTAATTATATCTATATTACAGATATTCAAATTTACAGATTTTACGTATTTAACTCTATGTTTGTATTTTACCATTATTTTGATTTCTGTTACTCTTTCTATTATCGCATTGACATATTTTAATTACTTGTCATATGCCGTCTTCGCAATAGTTTTTGCGCTAACGTATAAAATGTGTCCATGCCTATGGAGTTACAATTCGTCCTAGGTGATAAGAAGAGTCGTTAAGCCCCTCAGCAATGCTAATGAATATAAAATGACAAATGAGCTCATTTGCCAGATAGCAAAATATTTTAGATAACATTACATTTGGAAAAATAAATAAAAATGGTAATGGTACTTAAATTTTTATTATTTATTACATAGCAATCGAGTATGGTACGCCGATTATTAGGGGGTGTTGACCGTCCATAAATCAGAACAATAAGAAATATTATCAGATATATCACAGATTATACGATAGTCAACATGTCAAATTAATTGTATGTGTATCTACATGCTTGGTACTATGCGGATCGAGCCGCACCAACACCATAAACAATTAACAAATATATTTACAGCATAATACTGTCAATTTCATACCCAAAATATATCGCCTTGTAGGATATTATCCTACAGGAATAAGGAAAATATTATGAGGTCACATACGATTTACTCATAACAAATTTGTTAAATCAAACTTCACGTCGGGCTTGTCACAATTCGCTGTGGGTATGTACGACCGCAGGACCGGCAAAATTAGGTCTGATATTAGACTTGTAATAACGCCGCAGTAAGACCCTAATTAAGCCCATGCTCCTTTGTGGAATGGCCCCTAGTTCCTTGACACGTAGATCCCACACCTTTATTGCAGCAAAATAAATCATGCAACTATAAGATCACGACGAAGCTTGCACGACAATAAAGTTAACATAGAACTACATTTTGCAATCGATCATCTATGTAAGTATTGTTACTATAAACACACACAAACACACATACACACACACATACACGCTCATACACGCACAATAATTGTGATTGTTTTTTTTTTATTTTAAAAATAATTATGTCGTAGCTCGAAATCAGGAAGTTGGGGGTGCGATACACCAGCGCCCCGGAAAGAACATAAAACCGTTGGCCTTGCGCCTGATCTCTCTCCGGTCATATCGAACCGTACTATGCGAGTGAAACAACAGAGAGCACGTATTGCACACACTCTTGTGTACAACAATATCTCCTGCATACCTGGCTTATCTCCGTTTAAATTGGTCGCTGTAGCTGAAACGAATTAGCCGAAGCTAGGAGACATTCATTACACTTTAAACGTTTTTATTTATTAAATGGAATAATCTTTAATATACCCTATTCAATCCGCGGATAAAAATATTTGTCTGGATATTAAAATTGGAAACAAATGTATACGCGGTGAATTAAGAAGGACCTCTTTTATTAAAAATATAAATGCTACGTTTCGATAAAAAAATTCGAAAATGCTAGTATTTATACTTATATCATATACTTAAGTGACTGAAAAATAAACCTTTTTAGAATATAGCAGATTCCTTACAAAGTTTATTTGATAATGAATAAAAGAAAAAAAGTTAAGCTTGGTTAATTTGCGTTCATAATGATATTGAACTAGCTTATATAATCTTCATAATTTAAAATGCTGTTTGAGTTCATTCGAGAGCTGACTGCATAAGGGCATAGCAAATATAATTAATTTTGATAGCTTGGTTTGAAGAAGACGCGAGACGCTGAATATAAAATTACTCATCCAAAATTCACACTAAATTGTGATTAATTCGATTAAAGAGCAAAGTTCTTGAAATTTATTTGGGACATATCAATTCCAAAAAAAAGTATCAAGTATAATTATTTATTTTAATTTTAATTTATTACATTTACTAATAAACAGGGACACAAACATATTCAGATACTAAAAAATTATTACGCATGTATATATAAAATTAAATAATTTATAACAAAATTATTATGATGATTATAATTGCCTCATGTGATAAGACCGTCTGTTGTAACCTATTTATTTTCCTGATGTTCATATGTGCAATAAAGGTATAAATAAATAAATATTATAAAATTTTATGGGACTAATTTGGAACAACATAATAATATGAACTAGAAAAGCGAAAACACATCTGAACTTATCTCGAACAAACTAAACCACTTACCTTCCTCTTGCTCTTGAAAACATTGCACTTGAAGACATTAGTGGCACCGTCGCGCGCGATGTACGAGAAAATTTTCAAGTCGGAGCTGTCGTGCGACACGTAGAAGATGCGATAGATGGGGTGGTGCATAATCTCAATCGTCTCGTTGGTCGTGTTATTCTTGCGACCGAACAGCTTCGAGCTCTGCAACAAATTATACGAATGAAATGACATGACCGATATTCCGTTGGATTACTACGTTTTTTGTTTCTTGAATAGCTTTTTGCCCGCGGCTCACGCAAGGTTTTTTCCTGGAACTAATTTACCTACCTGTAAAAAATTGTTTTACAAGATAATTTTTATTATAATGTTAAATATTTTGCGCGACCCTACATGTTGTTAAGATTTAAAAATATCGTAAATTACGCCTTAATTATTTAGCTACTTGCCAGTGAAAATATTGTCAAAATTGGTCCAGCCGTTTCGGGGATCAGCTGGAACAAACAGACAAACAAATCCACAGTTAAAAAACTTTAAAACTGTTTTTAGGAACATGATACTACATAAATGGCAGGGAATATGTATTAAAAATATTATTGTCATAAATAAAATATATAATAGTTTAGTGGTTGTTTTTACAAGTTGAGTTTCTGGTACAATACTTCAGATTCTGAAAACTGTTTTAGTAACTTACGGTTCATTATATATGACTGCTTTATGCTACTTTTAATCCCTGCAACGGGCTGTTATCTCAGTAACCGAGTAGCAACAGTCGCGACGCGCGATTTAAATCTAGTAATACTACTTATATAAATTCATAAAAATTTATAAAAAAAAATATATAATTAAATCAATACTTTTCAATAAAATAGTCAGGGTCTGTTTTATAAGTTTCAAGAAAACATTATTAAACAGTTATTTTACTGGTAATGTAGATAGTATTATAATTATTATATAATTAATATATATTTGGGAGCATAGATTACTCTTTTGTATTTGATTTGCGTATACATTTATTATGACGAATAGCATTTACGCAGAAGTTATGAAATGGGTCCTAAGTATAATATTTCAAATGGCCCTAAACAAAAAGCAAATTATTCAACGTAAACGTTTGTTTTCATTGCGAGTGATAGTACCGAGAAGAGAGTTATGTCGAGCTCAGGAGGTTAAGAAATAGCTACCAATTAGCCCAGAGCCTTGAAACGTAATTACAAGCCATCGTTTGCGAGTACCGATAACACCACTAGGGATTATTACAGCTGCCATTCTGTCAAAGAGCTTGTAATGTGTTATTAACAAACATTTTAACATTTCTTCACTATAAGAATGTTATGTATGAGTTTTCATGTAATATTTGAAATCATTATGAATTAAAAATAGTTTTCAAATTAGGAGACCTAAGATAAAACATGAGTTAACGGAATCACAAAACAATATATTACAATAAAATTACGTAAAAATATAACTTAGACATTTAAAGATTACTAAAATACATTTGGATCAAAAAGATTTGGATTAATTCTATTAATGTTGAGCGGCACGCATCTGCGATGGAATGGGTCGACGTTATTCTTAGCCCGACGTTACAATAGACGGACGTAACAAAGGGTCTTCTACGGTTCCTCAGACGGCAGGTTGACAGCCACCCATTATAACTCAGACATTATTAATGTTCCCGCAAAAAACCAACTGCTCGGTCCTATCTCCGTGCGCAGCGAAATGATAATACTTCACATCGATAATAAACTGTTTAAGATCATTTAAATGCATAGTCGGCGCGACATTACGTTAAAAGCAGAACGATGTGTTAAGACGTTTACAACACATAATTTGCTGGTTATACAAATAGAACGCAAAATTTTACGAATTACAATCCAAGTACGTGGAGTGTTCGTATAATATATTTCGCCATCGTTTTTGTAATATTGCGGCTTACCGTATCCGCGTCGGGCTTATACTATTTCAGTAACCTTTTCGAAATGCTTATTGCCTACGACTCAGAGAGCTCGAGCTATACGGTGACGTGAGGTCACTAAAATCCATCCAAATTACTTTAGCTTCAATATGAATAGAATCCACGGACGGGAATCTGTCGAAGTTTTCAATTTAACTTGGGATCGAGGTCACGACGAGTTTCGATATAAATTTTATCAGAACGTCATGAATATAAAAGTATAATGCATTTGGGAGTCATGTATGAGTCTCAACTCAGCAACAAGCCGGCTTACTTTGTACTCAAAAAGTTGACAAAATGTATTTTGTTATTTTCTTGATACGTGAAAATTTTCAGAGATTTATCGTTCGTGCCTCCCAGGGCATTTATTCGACACGAAAAAAAAGAGGCAGCCAAGCGGTTCGCGCAGGATGCCTGTACTTAAAAAGAAATCTTCATTTCAATTGATTACTTTTCTAAATAGCCTCTATCACACAAACAAAGTAATTAAAATAATTGCTTTTTGAAACAGAATTAAACTTTTTAAGCCAGCCTGAGCTTTAATTTACGTTAATCCTAATTGCAAGTAGCTACCCTTTAAATATTTTTATAAGCAAGCAACACAAATAAAGAAGGAACGCAATTCAGATTTTAAAATAAAGAAGTTAAGATCTCATTTGGAATAGCTGTTATACTGTAAAGAGTTTAGCCAACCTTGTCTTTGCTTTTCTTTTTTCGAGCGGACACTCGTACGCCATCCGTGGACACATCGACGGTCACCTTGCGTTTCTTTACGCCCTTCGCCTTGAACTCGTACTGAAAATAAATAATGCAATAATTAGAATCTAATTAAAACCATATATCGGTGGATGAATACCTTAATGGTGTTGTTATATTTCGGGTCGACTTCTGAGCTGAGGTCCCAAGTTCGAAGCCCGAGTCGGACATAGTGATTGGGTTTTTCTACTCAGCTCAGTTTGGAATATATGGGCGATGGTTGATAGAGTCTATCAGGACAGAATACATATAGTGAAAAGTGGGTGCACTTATTGCACCTCTGCCTAGCTCCTTGGAGATAAAAGATGTGAGTGTGTGTACAAGTAGATTTGCTCCATTTGTCGAAATAATAAATGCGGCCGATAATTATTTAATAAATCAATACTAATTTGATATTGTGTGAGAGTGCGACATGATACAACTTATACGAAATATTGTTGTGATGCACGTCTTTATTAAACATTATTAAAGAAGTATAGGGTATCCACAGAAAATTTAATTATATCAATCAATAAGACGAAAATGTCCGTAGCTATGTACATCACTCAGATGTAATGTATAGTAACAATAAGAAAAAAATAAATTATAATTGCTTCCTAGAGTTTCATAAATACACATGATTTTCATTTTTCCATAAGAGTGTGAAGATAAATTAGCGTAGTGAGTAAATGGTTAATATTCTAGAGCTTAATCATACACCAAAATTTAAAAGTAAAAACTATGAATAAGTTTCCGTAGCAGTCTCATTTGATTAAGTTTGCACATATAATGTAGGTCATAGCACTCTCGACGCCGATATAAATTTTAATATTTTGCTTCCATATTCCTACAGAGAAATCTCAGTATAATAATTTGTGCAGATACTCAGTTCCCTAGTTTTATTCTACTGAATTAAATTTTATCATTTATATCAATTGACATAACATTAACGATTAATTCACTGAATATACAATTTTGCAAACCTCAGCGTAAATAAAATTAATATTTCATATTGTCAATCAGAATAGTATTTAACATACATACAATATAAATTGATTATGGAAATGAAAATGGCTCGCTCAAGCGAAATGTACGAGTTAATATAATATAAGCGTTCATTACTTAAGGCGAGAATTTTCATAAAGGTGCAAGTTGGCATTTAATTAGTCTAAGAGCCGGTAATAAGCTAGAGGATTTTTGTAAGCGACACTAGCATGCTAGAAATTTCTTATTAAAACATTATCAGATCCTTAAATAAAGTTGTTGCTCTGTCGATTCTTCGCTTCAGTATTTTTTTATAGATTTGAGAATAATTTTATACAGGATTAAATTTTTGTCGACTACATACCTTCTATATAGCAATTACAAATTTTCTTTATACACTTTGCAAAAAAACCTTGATAAGAGACGGCTTAAAACTATTCAATTCTATAAAATCTGTAACATAGCATATTTAAATATAAAAAAATTAAATCAACAAAAATGTAATTTATTTATCTCTGAGAATAACCGCGAATGACATTTTTTTTTTATGTTTTAGACTAAAATTATACTTTTAACGTTTCTAAACTCCACATTTTTGCCATTTTATTATTCAATTGCTATGAGGTCGTTTGGAGTTTGTCTGAAATAAAGAACCAGTGCCCCCATACAAAAACGCTAAAACCTATAACTATATATAATATTTAGTTGGTGCAAAATAAATATGTTGATTTATTCATTTCAAATCTTAGGTTATAATTTAAGAATGGAATCTATGTTTTTAAAAAATATTGTCTGTCCCTCCAGCAAAGTGTAGAAAAATGCAATTCTCAATATTTTAATATTAGCGACATGTCACAAGTCACGACTCGCCGCCTGACAGCGTTGAAATTCGAATACATTCTTTGCATTTCGTTTGGAAATACTCAGTTATATTTTTTTCATTAAAACTCTGCTATATTCAGGGACTTCTAAGAGGGTTATTTAACTATATTGATGTAAAACATAATCATGTGTACTGTAGCCCACTTGTTCACAGCACGAATGTGTGGTACCATGATAGCAACTTTGCTGTTGTATTTTGTATTTTGCTCTTAGCGAGGCAATTCCGACTGGCACCCGTTATCAGTACCTTTGTACCTTTAAAAACAATAAAAACACAAGAAGAATGCTCGTGTCTGACATTATTTTTTTGTATGTTTGAAACGATGCAGAAATTCGTATCGTGTTTGTCATCCCACAATCTAGAGGGCAGATTGGCAATACACTCATGAATTTTCTGTATTCGTTTTATTTTTTATTTAAATAAAAAAATCAACTTGATTTTCATTTTCAAACTTGAGCGTTTTTCGACATTTCGCTAAAACATTTTAGTGGACGGATTTTCTACAGCTCTGAACTTTGACCTTATAATACTTTTTATTATATGCAAGTTACATGGTCGCAGATTTGTTGCAAATATTTTTTCTTATTTCCTCCTTTTATGAGGCAAAATTTTCCCTCAGTGACCTTATAATGATTATAATTCATTACTTAGGAGGCGCTAAAAACGTTACGTTTATAAACTATAAGCATATAATATTTTTAATAATAAGCTTCTCATAATAATACATAAGCCTACATAAACATTCGGAAACTTTCAGAATAAAAATATTATTTATATATCTCGTGCTTCTTTAAACTCATTGAGGCAGGATAATCTGGATGGCCATGCTTTTACAATGTTTGACCCAATTTATAATTAGAAAGGCGCAACGTCACGATGTCATATTAATATTTCAATATAACACTACGGGTCCCATGGTATCTCGGCCCGCTTTGCATTTATGGTTATAATACAGCCCGCTATATTCTAGCAGTGATGGTTATATTTCATACGATTCGTTATTATCTATACTTATAATAAATCTATAGAGAGGTCAATTCTGTACATGAAATATATTTCCAAAATAACTATCAGGGGGTGATTAGGGATCGATACTGATGCCAAAAATGCAATTAGTAAATTTTTTGTCTGTCTGTCTGTCTGTCTGTATAACCGTTATAGAAACAAAAACTACTCGACGGATTTTAACGAAACTTGGTAATTATTTGTCATACTCCTGTGCTGGTTATAGTATACTTTTCAGCACGCTACAATTAATAGGAGCAGAACAGTGAAGGGAAATGTTGGGAAAACGGGACAAGTTACTCCATTTTTTAAGCTTCCGTCGCGTGTGCATCCTTAATGGTTAAAGCTACACAGAAATCATGTATGACGGAAATGTTCTCCTTAAAATTATGTAAAAAATATCCCACGACAGCATGTGTCTATCTTTTATGGTTGACTCACAATAACACGTGTAACTCCCGATAGCTTAGTAGTTCGAAGCTTTCTCATTATATTTGTCTACTCTTACGTTTATAACACTCTCAGTCATCCCTTATTAAAAAAGTTAACATTATTAAATATTCCATAAAAAAAAATCATAGAAATCGGTATAGAAACACCAAAGTTATACATGAAATACGCTAATAATAAGCCATCATGCGTGAATACTGAATCATGCTATAAGGTTTATTTTTGTATATATATAAGGTCGCGAACGCACAGGCAGGCGGCTTGCTTGGCACCTAGAGGCTAGCGAATCACCTAGCGAGTAGCTTCGTAAAACGAACATTCTCGAACGTTCGCGACCGGCTCCATTTTTGAAGTCCGAAATCCACGCAGGTAAAGCTGTGGGCGGAAGCTAGTGTTTAATATAATTTGGAATTTCATGTGACAAAAATTTACGCATTTTATTGGACTCGTATTCTTCTTTCTTATCAATGCAAAATCTTACGAAGTAATTAGTACTAAATAATTATTATGTACATGTTTGTATATCTATTAGTGGTAAACTCAGAAAGTACTAAAGATTTTTGAATAGATAAACAATGGGTCTGATTGATACAAATGCTACTTTTTGCTCAGAAGTACTAAAGATTTTTGAATAGATAAACAATAGGTCTGATTGATATAAATGCTACTTCCGGAAAAATAGACGATAGGTATATTGGAAAATGTGTTTCGCAGGGGTGAGCAACAATGAATAAATACAACAATTTCCGGTAAATGTACCACATATAATCTTTACGATAGGTACAAGATATGGCCCACATTGCAGGTAGAAACCCGCCAAGATAACTTGGTCTGACAACCCGGAGTTCAAGGTCAGCCAGTATACATCTGACACAAATGTTAGTGATGTTTGTCTATTCTACTGGAATAAAATATACTAAAAATAAATCAAATGAAAAATGTTTATTTCATTGCACAATAGACATTAACATTAGAGTAAGGTTGGGGCCTCTTACTCAATAAATTGCCTGTATCAGGATATTCCGCGCTCTTATAATAAAAGTAGATTAAATTGATTGTGTTAACAAAATAAATTAAAATTTTATATAACACTCCACCGACTCCAAAATTGGTAACCAGTATATAAATAATGTTAAATTATTTTTTGGATTTTATCGGTTTTGAAGACGGTTTTATTTTTTGTTCAAATATTTTTATTTTTTGCTTTTTTGTGTTAGTAATAATCATGAGACCAAATGACAAACGCCCTTTTAAACATAAAAAGGATTTACGAAATCAGGCGATGCGTCTTCGACTAACTCCTTACTGTTAAGGAGTTGTAGCTTCCATCATCAACTCAGCTACATAAGATGATGATTACCATACGCAAGTACTTAAGTAACTTCATAAAATTTGCGAAAAATAATGCGTGGGTCTATAAAATTTGAGGGTCGCCCTCAATGTCTCCAGGATCCAATCATCAGATCCTGACTTGGTGACTATGGGACTACTTCCTTACGTACAAAAAAAGAATTTTGAAAATCGGTCTCCAAATTGTGGATTAATTGCGTAACAAACACACAAAAAAAACATACGGCCGAATTGAGAACCTCTTCCTTTTTTGAAGTCGGTTAAAAATGTTATATAAAATAGTTACATAACCAGATCATTTCTGAATATATGTGTGTGTGTGCGCATTTTACATGCGAGAATATATTATGCTTGTGATTCTGGTAATTATTACATTGATTAAACCATAAATAAATACATTACGCTACACAATTATAGTTAAACCCAAAAAGATTATAGTCGCGTTTGGTATTACAATCATCAAAAACAATTTTTGTGACTATTCATATACTGATTAGTTCAGCATTACCTTTTGAAAACTTCTAGTTTAGTACGTACTACTAGTAGTACTTTTTGTTAGGGCACGACAAAGTGACTAATGCCAAGTCGAGTTGCGCTAAGAGACTATCAATTGGTTTAAAATGTTAAAAAGCATTATTCCTCGCAATTTTTTTCGTTGTATTCAAGTTTTGCGGTACCAAAAAAATCTTGTGAGAGGAGTTTTTGCAGTTGTATAAATTTCTCGCATAGTAGGCGAGTTAATCCCGGCCTGTAGGTAGTCCGATAAAACCCGGTCATGGTTGCTATTAAGAGTCCAACTAATCTTCAGAAACCGATACGGTTTTAAACGATATGTCGGACACATTATTTCCAACGTCATTGAAAGCTAGCTTCTGAAAAGCTTTGAAAATCCAGAGAAGCTTGTTATTGTTCCTATAATTAATTTTAGAATTGAATGACCCGAGCGTTAGCTGTCCAATGATTTATTGAGGTGCATCATCGACTACTCGGTTAACATCGCATGATGGTACCGAGTCAATGAAGCTATCTATCATGCTTAATTTCAGTTTGTAGACGAAATTTGTTTTCTATTCAAAATCATTTGTTTATTTGACACTGCTGCTATCGTTGTATTAGCATCATCTCCACCATCATCATTAACAACATCCGGAAAGCAAGTTTTTAGGTAATAATCGTTTAAAAAATTGGAAGTTTTGTTTACAATATATACCCGAACATAACCTGTTTTGTGTCTAATAAAACAAAATCAAATAAAATGAACTACATAGTTTCATTAAGGCACGCGCAAACTCTACCAACTACTATATACTATTACATCACACAATGGCGACAAGGTGCTACCAATCTGCACTCAGTTCATTGTAATAAAACAAAGTAGCTAAGAGATTTTCCAACTACTCAGAAACTATTTAAAAGTATTACATGAATGCCACCGCGGGCGTCAGTGATATTTTCAACTTTACCAACTTGTTCTATGCTTTTCAACAACGAATCGCTTAGGTAAAGAAATAATGAGGACCAAAAAGTTTGTGCGCAACTTCACAGATCGTCTCGTATTTCTGTAACTGTGGTTTAAATTCGTGCAATTAATTTTCTAATATTTTCACATTTTATATATCTCGAAACATTAATTGAACGGAAGAGATATTTATCATATCAAGGTCTTCACAAAAAATACGTATATACTGTGCAATGTTTAGTTATTTTTGAAAAATAATTTATTTGTTTATTTATTTATTTGTTAACCAAGATATGGAATAATTACAGCTATACAAACCTAGAATAGAGATTAGTTAAAATAGAATAGTTAAATAAAATCCAATAACAAGTCTTCACCTATAGAAATAGTATTGTGAAAGAAGAGCACTCACATGCTGCAGCTCATGAAACAATTTACAAATAAAAAGCTCTAGAAATAAATAATACAAAAATCAATATTTTATTTAAAGAATCTACTAATATAAATTCATTCAACAAGTTTTCAAAGTTCAAGCACCGTCTTGCCGAGGACACACTCGGTGTATAAGGATCAAGATCTGCTCACATATTTTATTAATGTTTGCACTTGCACGCAGTATATGGCTATCTAGCCTGTAATTTGAAGACGCATTGAGTACACATAAAAGTGGATTGAAACGAATTGATTTGCATGGGATATTTAAATATATTTTTGCTAATAAATCAGAACAGTCAATTTCGTTATTTAATTGTTTAATCCAAAGACAAAGTCGGCTATCTCTCGACGAATTGTAAGTGGTAACAGATGATATTTTCTATAAAGTTGGAGCACAAATAGGCACACTTTACCCTACGATCTTGGTCCAGAGCACTGGAGCTATTTTTAAAAACTATATTTTTTACAAAATATCATTCCTATACAATGTAAAAACACGCAAAATATACTCAACTAGTTTCTATTTTATTTCCATTATCTCTCCTGTAAAACTGTAAGCCTGTTTTGCCATATATAAACAATAACACAACCCGGAAATGGCCTACACAGAGGAGTCATTTTTTTATAATTTAATATTATGCAACAAGTTTCCATTTCTGCGTCAATTAATATGCACAGAAAAAATATTGTACTCCCTTTTATGCATATTGCGCGCACTGAGGAATGTGAAATTTGGCGTAATTAAAGTTCACATATGAAAATAGAAAAATAACATTTATGAATTGCCGTTGAATACAACCACTAGTGCAATTTTCTTACAAATGCTTCAGATAGCTCAATAACATTATCTCGAAAGAACAGTGCCAAATGTTTAAAAATCTTTTAAATATTCAGTATCTAGCCGCTGTCACGTTTTTATATTTTTAGTTTATTACAACATATCTGCGATGTCTCGGTTAATGGTGTTGTAGTTTACAAATACAAGTGTTTAATAACAAATAGGTAAAAATATAAAAAAAATTACCCTTGTCCTGTATAGGAATTGAGAAAAAAAACATATAAATAGGTATGTCTTAATTTTTATCTTACCTCTTTTTTACTTCTTAGTGGTTTACTCTTCTTCTTGTCTTTTCTTATTTATATTTTCAAGACGATTATTTGCGAAAATGTTTGTTAGAATAAACGAATAAACCTTCGCATGTGGGTGTATTTTGGCCCACGGGTAGAGGAAGTCCTAATTTAGTTTTTATTCAGGTAATTTGCTTCAGTGGGAAATATTTGTGCCGTTAAACTTTTTTTTGACTTTGCAGCAAAGGCTTTTCACGCAGGCGAAGCCGCTAACAAGACCTAGTTAAATATAAACATTACTACCGTCACGTCTTATAAACACGTCAATGAGTCCATTAAAAGATATTTGTAGACGTATTCAAAATGAACAATCTTGATGAAGATATAAATATCCAGAGTTTCACTTCTAAATTAGACGTGACATCCTACCGGAAAAGTTAAAATAAATTGTTTTGTAAAAGGAATTATATTGTTAAAGCGAAACTTTATTAAATTCCAAACTGGAGTTGGATCGAGCAGTGCAAACAGACGCGGGATCGTTTTACTTTCTTGTAGGCCCAAACAAAAAAAAGGATTTTTTTGTATTTGAGAATTTCACCAAGACGGTAGACGCTTGATATATTCTTTCGATACCCTTTTACTTGTTTAGTGAGAAAGAAAAATATAGCGCTGTGGCTTAAAACCCTTTTACCTTTATATTTATGAAGCCAGATGTTATGTTTATTCCATTAAATTACAGGAGCGAGAAAGGGTCAATCCGACCTTTCGTTCATCATAAAACCATTTGACAAACTTGTCATAAACGGAGTCGCTTAGTTAGAGTTGCGAAAACATCAACACTCTTACTCTAAGTGTACCAACATGTTTTACAAAAGTAGGTCTAATTAAATGTTACGTAAATTATAATTAGACATAGCTTTTACAATCTCTCAGAAAATAATCCCTCGACGGAAATCCAATCTTTCACAAATCGTCTTAGAATAAAGTCGGTTAAAACCACACAAGTGCTGCTCACGAGGGATTCAAACCTTCTAATCCCCAAACCATATAAGCATACTGCCATTAGACCAAAGAGGCGATAGTTACGAAGAAACTGTCATAAAAAGAAATGCGTTGAAGAATTGCTAGGACAAAATATGTGGACTGAAACTATATACACACTACCATAGAGTTCCGACGTTATCAACATATCCATTGGTTTCTTTTTAAAGATGTTCGTAATTTTTATTTACTTACCTTATACGAATAAAAGATTACTAGTCGCTTGGTAGGCTACTACTATGAACCTTTTGCATAACACCTCAAGAAGATCACGAGAGGCTGAAAACCGGCGCTGCTCGTAACTACGGTCCCGGCCAGCGTGAGCCGTGCCGTTTCCTTTGCCTTTATAGTTATACAATTTTACTGTGCTTAATAATAATAGATGTATGTAGATAATAAGGCAATACACGGATATCTATTTTTTTTTTATTTTTTCTTAAAAAACGCTTCGAAATACCATTCGTAGACTACTGATCGAAGTATTAGTAAAGACATATCAATTTCATTGCCATGTTATATGAGAGAAAAATGCTTTCACTAGAGAAAATTCAAAATAAAGTATGCGTTTTACTGAATAGTTATTAAGAATTTAATGCTTACTCGAACACGGCGCATCGCTGCGACGATCTCGACGCGGCTTGTGGGCCGCGGTACGTCCATAGTCCCGATGTACTGTAACAAAACATATTAGTACTTATTACTCTTAATTTTTATGCATAATGATACACATTTTACTTTCACAAAAAAATATTAATAAAAATATAACAAATAACGCAAAACAAGTGGTTAATAAATCAACATTGGTGTGCACGATTAGGCTGTGCATATGACTAAATTTAATTTCTATTGTTATGTGCAAGTTAAATATAGATTTTGTGGTCTCGTGGTTGATATTAATTAGTGTACCATCTAACGTTACTCAGCACTGCGCAGTAGATGTCGACGTATCACGTATTGTTTTCATTAATTTTGAAACTGACGGATGCCTAAACAGTCACAGCGAACGTAATCGATTCAACATTGGTCACTAATTTTGGCTAAACGTGTTGTCTGCGGACACAAAGGATTTTTAATTTGCTGCAAATTCTATTAACTTTCGAAAAAATTATCAGTAAATTGCAATGAGACTGGGCTAAACTATTTTTTTACAATATGAACAATATCTGTATGTTTAGCAATAAATATCAGTGTATCTATATGCATAGAATACTTTACGGAAAATATATTAACTCCTATAAGCGTAATAACAAAGAAGAATTTATGAAATAATGTTTTTATTTCAATTTCACTTAATTTTATTGGAGAGAGTGATATAAGAGAATGAGTGAAACATTTATTAGTAAATAAAATAAGACATTGTACAAAAAAATCGCATGGGCTTAAATCACTTTTGTTATACGAACACACAAAATGACCCCACTGTACCAGAAGTTAAGCGGAGTAGGATCTATATTATGATGTCGACTCACACCCGTAATGTATTATACTAATGCACGCAAATAACTCTATCAAACAGCAAGTTTGATCCTCAGAACAATAACTTTAGTTATTATTTTGAGATCAAATCAAGTCGAAACCTTGGAAATGCTAATGGGATGAGTTAATCATATTTTAGCCATTTGCAATAGGTACAAACTCGTACAAATTAGTAAAAATTATTCATAAGGTGTACGATGACGGTGCGGTATTCCGACCATGACAGCATCGTAAACATCAATCGTGTTGTATCTGTGTGTTATATTTAAAATACATGACATGTTAAATACTTTTAACTAGGAATTGTTATACAGTGTAGACATGATAAGTAATAATTCTCTTTACTGCTGGATAAGCGCTATGGTAATCGCCATATTTTTAAACGATGTTAAATTTCGACATAAGTTTAAGGCTTTTTTTAGGGTATATCATAGCACTGATACGTACAATAACATATTAGGTACCTTTTATTGCTGGGATGATTTTTTTATTTGTTTAAATTGTGTAAAACATTATGAAAACATCATTGAAATATTAAATTAATTTTATTTTTTTACAGAGGGAATCAAATGACATCCGCTATTTAATAAAGGTATCTAAAGAATCCCCACCATTCACACATCTCGCAATACACGAGGAAGGGAAAGAAAAATAGGGAGGAGATAGATCACATGAAACGTTACACGATAGAGCTACTTA
>NC_051141.1:7043831-7062596 GCF_014839805.1 Manduca sexta
AAAAATAAAAAATAGATATCCGTGTATTGCCTTATTATCTACATACATCTATTATTATTAAGCACAGTAAAATTGTATAACTATAAAGGCAAAGGAAACGGCACGGCTCACGCTGGCCGGGACCGTAGTTACGAGCAGCGCCGGTTTTCAGCCTCTCTGATTTTCTTGAGGTGTTATGCAGAAGTTTCATAGTAGTAGCCTACCAAGCGACTAGTAATCTTTTATTCGTATAAGGTAAGTAAAAAATACGAACATCTTTAAAAAGAAACCAATGGACATGTTGATAAAGTCGGAACTCTATGGTAGTGTGTATATAGTTTCAGTCCACATATTTTGTCCTAGCAATTCTTCAACGCATTTCTTTTTATGACAGTTTCTTCGTAACTATCGCCTCTTTGGTCTAATGGCAGTATGCTTATATGGTTTGGGGATTAGAAGGTTTGAATCCCTCGTGAGCAGCACTTGTGTGTGGTTTTAACCGACTTTATTCTAAGACGATTTGTGAAAGATTGGATTTCCGTCGGGGAATTATTTTCTGAGAGATTGTAAAAGCTATGTCTAATTATAATTTACGTAACATTTAATTAGACCTACTTTTGTAAAACATGTTGGTACACTTAGAGTAAGAGTGTTGATGTTTTCGCAACTCTAACTAAGCGACTCCGTTTATGACAAGTTTGTCAAATGGTTTTATGATGAACGAAAGGTCGGATTGACCCTTTCTCGCTCCTGTAATTTAATGGAATAAACATAACATCTGGCTTCATAAATATAAAGGTAAAAGGGTTTTAAGCCACAGCGCTATATTTTTCTTTCTCACTAAACAAGTAAAAAGGGTATCGAAAGAATATATCAAGCGTCTACCGTCTTGGTGAAATTCTCACAATACAAAAATCCTTTCTTGTTGAAATCTGTAATCTAAAGATTGAATAATTTATTGTTGTTTGGGCCTACAAGAAAGTAAAACGATCCCGTGTCTGTTTGCACTGCTCGATCCAACTCCAGTTTGGAATTTAATAAAGTTTCGCTTTAACAATATAATTCCTTTTACAAAACAATTTATTTTAACTTTTCCGGTAGGATGTCACGTCTAATTTAGAAGTGAAACTCCGGATATTTATATCTTCATCAAGATTGTTCATTTTGAACACGTCTACAAATATCTTTTAATATGCGAAGGTTTATTCGTTTATTCTAACAAACATTTTCGCAAATAATCGTCTTGAAAATATAAGTAAGAAAAGACAAGAAGAAGAGTAAACCACTAAGAAGTAAAAAAGAGGTAAGATTAAAATTAAGACATACCTATTTATATGTTTTTTTTCTCAATTCCTATACAAGACAAGGGTAATTTTTTTTATATTTTTACCTATTTGTTATTAAACACTTGTATTTGTAAACTACAACACCATTAACCGAGACATCGCAGATATGTTGTAATAAACTAAAAATATAAAAACGTGACAGCGGCTAGATACTGAATATTTAAAAGATTTTTAAACATTTGGCACTGTTCTTTCGAGATAATGTTATTCAGCTATCTGAAGCATTTGTAAGAAAATTGCACTAGTGGTTGTATTCAACGGCAATTCATAAATGTTATTTTTCTATTTTCATGTGTGAACTTTAATTACGCCAAATTTCACATTCCTCAGTGCGCGCAATATGCATAAAAGGGAGTACAATATTTTTCTGTGCATATTAATTGACGCAGAAATGGTAACTTGTTGCATAATATTAAATGATAAAAAAATGTCTCCTCTGTCTACACAGAGGAGACATTTTTTTACAACACCAACGACAAATGTGTATGGCCTACGCCATTTCCGGGTTGGGTTATTGTTTATATATGGCAAAACAGGCTTACAGTTTTACAGGAGAGATAATGAAAATAAAATAGAAACTAGTTGAGTATATTTTGCGTGTTTTTACATTGTATAGGAGTGATATTTTGTAAAAAATATAGTTTTTAAAAATAGCTCCAGTGCTCTGGACCAAGATCGTGGGGTAAAGTGTGCCTATTTGTGCTCCAACTTTATAGAAAATATCATCTGTTACCACTTACAATTCGTCGAGAGATAGCCGACTTTGTCTTTGGATTAAACAATTAAATAACGAAATTGACTGTTCTGATTTATTAGCAAAAATATATTTAAACATCCCATGCAAATCAATTCGTTTCAATCCACTTTTATGTGTACTCAATGCATCTTCAAATTACAGGCTAAATAGCCATATACTGCGTGCAAGTGCAAACATTAATAAAATATGTGAGCAGATCTTGATCCTTATACACCGAGTGTGTCCTCGGCAAGACGGTGCTTGAACTTTGAAAAACTTGTTGAATGAATTTATATTAGTAGATTCTTTAAATAAAATATTGATTTTTGTATTGTTTATTTTTAGAGCTTTTTATTTGTAAATTGTTTCATGAGCTGCAGCATGTGAGTGCTCTTCTTTCACAATACTATTTCTATAGGTGAAGACTTGTTATTGATTTTATTTAACTATTCTATTTTTAACTAGTCTCTATTCTAGGTTTGTATAGCTGTAAGTATTCCATATCTTGGTTAACAAATAAATAAATAAACAAATAAATTATTTTTCAAAAATAACTAAACATTGCACAGTATATACGTATTTTTTGTGAAGACCTTGATATGATAAATATCTCTTCCGTTCAATTAATGTTTCGAGATATATAAAATGTGAAAATATTAGAAAATTAATTGCACGAATTTAAACCACAGTTACAGAAATACGAGACGATCTGTGAAGTTGCGCACAAACTTTTTGGTCCTCATTATTTCTTTACCTAAGCGATTCGTTGTTGAAAAGCATAGAACAAGTTGGTAAAGTTGAAAATATCACTGACGCCCGCGGTGGCATTCATGTAATACTTTTTAAATAGTTTCTGAGTAGTTGGAAAATCTCTTAGCTACTTTGTTTTATTACAATGAACTGAGTGCAAATTGGTAGCACCTTGTCGCCATTGTGTGATGTAATAGTATATAGTATAGTTGGTAGAGTTTGCGCGTGCCTTAATGAAACTATGTAGTTCATTTTATTTGATTTTGTTTTATTAGACACAAAACAGGTTATGTTCGGGTATATATTGTAAACAAAACTTCAAATTTTTTAAACGATTATTACCCAAAAACTTGCTTTCCGGATGTTGTTAATGATGATGGTGGAGATGATGCTAATACAACGATAGCAGCAGTGTCAAATAAACAAATGATTTTGAATTGAAAACAAATTTCATCTACAAACTGAAATTAAGCATGATAGATAGTTTCATTGACTCGGTACCATCATGCGATGTTAACCGAGTAGTCGATGATGCACCTCAATAAATCATTGGACAGCTAACGCTCGGGTCATTCAATTCTAAAATTAATTATAGGAACAATAACAAGCTTCTCTGGATTTTCAAAGCTTTTCAGAAGCTAGCTTTCAATGACGTTGGAAATAATGTGTCCGACATATCGTTTAAAACCGTATCGGTTTCTGAAGATTAGTTGGACTCTTAATAGCAACCATGACCGGGTTTTATCGGACTACCTACAGGCCGGGATTAACTCGCCTACTATGCGAGAAATTTATACAACTGCAAAAAACTCCTCTCACAAGATTTTTTTTTTGGTACGGCAAAACTTGAATACAACGAAAAAAATTGCGAGGAATAATGCTTTTTAACATTTTAAGCCAGTTGATAGTCTCTTAGCGCAACTCGACTTGGCATTAGTCACTTTGTCGTGCCCTAACAAAAAAGTACTACTAGTAGTACGTACTAAACTAGGAGTTTTCAAAAGGTAATGCTGAACTAATCAGTATATGAATAGTCACAAAAATTGTATAATGATTTCTTATGTTTACGCGAATGACATTGAAATAAAAACTAAAAACTATTTAAACGGATTTTATCGCGGTTTTTTATATTATTATTATATTTTTTATATTATTTTTTAGTTTTTATTTCAATCACGAAAATTGTTTTTGATGATTGTAATACCAAACGCGACTATAATCTTTTTGGGTTTAACTATAATTGTGTAGCGTAATCTATTTATTTATGGTTTAATCAATGTAATAATTACCAGAATCACAAGCATAATATATTCTCGCATGTAAAATGCGCACACACACACATATATTCAGAAATGATCTGGTTATGTAACTATTTTATCTAACCGATATCAAAAAAGGAGGAGATTCTCAATTCGACTGTATGTTTTTTTCTAGTGTGTGTTTGTTACGCGATTACTCCGCCATTTGAAGACCGATTTTCAAAATTCTTTTTTTGTACGTAAGGAAGTAGTCCCATAGTCACCAAGTCAGGATCTGATGATTGGATCCTGGAGAAATCGAGGGCGACCCTCAAATTTTATAGACCCACGCATTATTTTTCGCAAATTTTATGAAGTTACTTAAGTACTTGCGTATGGTAATCATCATCTTATGTAGCTGAGTTGATGATGGAAGCTACAACTCCTTAACAGTAAGGAGTTAGTCGAAGACGCATCGCCTGATTTCGTAAATCCTTTTTATGTTTAAAAGGGCGTTTGTCATTTGGTCTCATGATTATTACTAATACAAAAAAGCAAAAAATAAAAATATCTTAACAAAAAATAAAACCGTCTTCAAAACCGATAAAATCCAAAAAATAATTTAACATTATCTATATACTGGTTACCAATTTTGGAGTCGGTGGAGTGTTATATAAAATTTTAATTTATTTTGTTGACACAATCAATTTAATTTACTTTTATTATAAGAGCGCGGAATATCCTGATACAGGCAATTTATTGAGTAAGAGGCCCCAACCTTACTCTAATGTTAATGTCTATTGTGCAATGAAATAAACATTTTTCATTTGATTTATTTTTAGTATATTTTATTCCAGTAGAATAGACAAACATCACTAACATTTGTGTCAGATGTATACTGGCTGACCTTGAACTCCGGGTTGTCAGACCAAGTTATCTTGGCGGGTTTCTACCTGCAATGTGGGCCATATCTTGTACCTATCTTAAAGATTATATGTGGTACATTTACCGGAAATTGTTGTATTTATTCATTGTTGCTCACCCCTGCGAAACACATTTTCCAATATACCTATCGTCTATTTTTCCGGAAGTAGCATTTATATCAATCAGACCTATTGTTTATCTATTCAAAAATCTTTAGTACTTCTGAGCAAAAGTAGCATTTGTATCAATCAGACCCATTGTTTATCTATTCAAAAATCTTTAGTACTTTCTTAGTTTACCACTAATAGATATACAAACATGTACATAATAATTATTTAGTACTAATTACTTTGTAAGATTTTGCATTGCTAAGAAAGTAGAATACAAGTCCAATAAAATGCGTAAATTTTTGTCACATTAAATTCCAAATTATATTAAACATAATAACGAATCGTAAGAAATATATCCATCACTGCTAGAATATAGCGGGCTGTATCATAACCATAAATGCAAAGCGGGCCGAGATACCATGGGACCCGTAGTGTTATATTGAAATATTAATATGACATCGTGACGTTGCGCCTTTCTAATTATAAATTGGGTCAAACATTGTAAAAGCATGGCCATCCAGATTATCCTGCCTCAATGAGTTTAAAGAAGCACGAGATACATAAATAATATTTTTATTCTGAAAGTTTCCGAATGTTTATGTAGGCTTATGTATTATTATGAGAAGCTTATTATTAAAAATATTATATGCTTATAGTTTATAAACGTAACGTTTTTAGCGCCTAAGTAATAAATTATAATCTTTATAAGGTCATTGAGGGAAAATTTTGCCTCATAAAAGGAGGAAATAAGAAAAAAATATTTGCAACAAATCTGCGACCATGTAACTTGCATATAATAAAAAGTATTATAAGGTTAAAGTTCAGAGCTGTAGAAAATCCGTCCACTAAAATGTTTTAGCGAAATGTCGAAAAACGCTCAAGTTTGAAAATGAAAATCGAGTTGATTTTTTTATTTAAATAAAAAATAAAACGAATACAGAAAATTCATGAGTGTATTGCCAATCTGCCCTCTAGATTGTGGGATGACAAACACGATACGAATTTCTGCATCGTTTCAAACATACAAAAAATAATGTCAAACACGAGCATTCTTCTTGTGTTTTTTATTGTTTTTAAANGTACAAAGGTACTGATAACGGGTGCCAGTTGGAATTGCCTCGCTAAGAGCAAAATACAAAATGCAACAGCAAAGTTGCTATCATGGTACTACACATTCGTGCTGTGAACAAGTGGGCTACAGTACACATGATTATGTTTTACATCAATATAGTTAAATAACCCTCTTAGAAGTCCCTGAATATAGCAGAGTTTTAATGAAAAAAATATAACTGAGTATTTCCAAACGAAATGCAAAGAATGTATTCGAATTTCAACGCTGTCAGGCGGCGAGTCGTGACTTGTGACATGTCGCTAATATTAAAATATTGAGAATTGCATTTTTCTAGACTTTGCTGGAGGGACAGACAATATTTTTTAAAAACATAGATTCCATTCTTAAATTATAACCTAAGATTTGAAATGAATAAATCAACATATTTATTTTGCACCAACTAAATATTATATATAGTTACAGGTTTTGGCGTTTTTGTATGGGGGCACTGGTTCTTTATTTCAGACAAACTCCAAACAACCTCATAGCAATTGAATAATAAAATGGCAAAAATGTGGAGCTTAAAAACGTTAAAAGTATAATTTTAGTCTAAAACATAAAAAAATGTCATTCGCGGTTATTCTCAGAGATAAATAAATTACATTTTTGTTGATTTAATTTTTTATATTTAAATATGCTATGTTACAGATTTTATAGAATTGAATAGTTTTAAGCCGTCTCTTATCAAGGTTTTTTTTGCAAAGCGTATAAAAGAAAATTTGTAATAGCTATATAGAAGGTATGTAGTCGACAAAAATTTAATCCTGTATAAAATTATTCTCAAATCTATAAAAAAATACTGAAGCGAAGAATCGACAGAGCAACAACTTTATCTAAGGATCTGATAATGTTTTAATAAGAAATTTCTAGCATGCTAGTGTCGCTTACAAAAAAATCCTCTCAGCTTATTACCGGCTCTTAGACTAATTAAATGCCAACTTGCACCTTTATGAAAATTCTCGCCTTAAGTAATGAACGCTTACATTATATTAACTCGTACATTTCGCTTGAGCGAGCCATTTTCATTTCCATAATCAATTTATATTGTATGTATGTTAAATACAATTCTGATTGACAATATGAAATATTAATTTTATTTACGCTGAGGTTTGCAAAATTGTATATTCAGTGAATTAATCGTTAATGTTATGTCAATTGATATAAATGATAAAATTTAATTCAGTAGAATAAAACTAGGGAACTGAGTATCTGCACAAATTATTATACTGAGATTTCTCTGTAGGAATATGGAAGCAAAATATTAAAATTTATATCGGCGTCGAGAGTGCTATGACCTACATTATATGTGCAAACTTAATCAAATGAGACTGCTACGGAAACTTATTCATAGTTTTTACTTTTAAATTTTGGTGTATGATTAAGCTCTAGAATATTAACCATTTACTCACTACGCTAATTTATCTTCACACTATTATGGAAAAATGAAAATCATGTGTATTTATGAAACTCTAGGAAGCAATTATAATTTATTTTTTTCTTATTGTTACTATACATTACATCTGAGTAATGTACATAGCTACGGACATTTTCGTCTTATTGATTGATATAATTAAATATTCTGTGGATACCCTATACTTCTTTAATAATGTTTAATAAAGACGTGCATCACAACAATATTTCGTATAAGTTGTATCATGTCGCACTCTCACACAATATAAAATTATGATTGTTTATTTATTAAATAATTATCGGCCGCATTTATTATTTCGACAAATGGAGCAAATCTACTTGTACACACACTCACATCTTTTATCTCCAAGGAGCTAGGCAGAGGTGCAATAAGTGCACCCACTTTTCACTATATGTATTCTGTCCTGATAGACTCTATCAACCATCGCCCATATATTCCAAACTGAGCTGAGTAGAAAAACCCAATCACTATGTCCGACTCGGGCTTCGAACTTGGGACCTCAGCTCAGAAGTCGACCCGAAATATAACAACACCATTAAGGTATTCATCCACCGATATATGGTTTTAATTAGATTCTAATTATTGCATTATTTATTTTCAGTACGAGTTCAAGGCGAAGGGCGTAAAGAAACGCAAGGTGACCGTCGATGTGTCCACGGATGGCGTACGAGTGTCCGCTCGAAAAGAAAAGCAAAGACAAGGTTGGCTAAACTCTTTTACAGTATAACAGCTATTCCAAATGAGATCTTAACTTCTTTATTTTAAAATCTTAATTGCGTTCCTTCTTTATTTGTGTTGCTTGCTTATAAAAATATTTAAAGGGTAGCTACTTGCAATTAGGATTAACGTAAATTAAAGCTCAGGCTGGCTTAAAAGTTTAATTCTGTTTCAAAAAGCAATTATTTTAATTACTTTGTTTGTGGGATAGAGGCTATTTAGAAAAGTAATCAATTGAAATGAAGATTTTTTAAGTACAGGCATCCTGCTCGAACCGCTTGGCTGCCTCTTTTTTTTCGTGTCGAATAAACTGGGAGGCACGAACGATAAATCTCTGAAAATTTTCACGTATCAAGAAAATAACAAAATACATTTTGTCAACTTTTTGAGTACAAAGTAAGCCGGCTTGTTGCTGAGTTGAGACTCATACATGACTCCCAAATGCATTATACTTTTATATTCATGACGTTCTGATAAAAATTTATATCGAAACTCGTCGTGACCTCGATCCCAAGTTAAATTGAAAACTTCGACAGATTCCCGTCCGTGGATTCTATTCATATTGAAGCTAAAGTAATTTGGATGGATTTTAGTGACCTCACGTCACCGTATAGCTCGAGCTCTCTGAGTCGTAGGTAATAAGCATTTCGAAAAGGTTACTGAAATAGTATAAGCCCGACGCGGATACGGTAAGCCGCAATATTACAAAAACGATGGCGAAATATATTATACGAACACTCCACGTACTTGGATTGTAATTCGTAAAATTTTGCGTTCTATTTGTATAACCAGCAAATTATGTGTTGTAAACGTCTTAACACATCGTTCTGCTTTTAACGTAATGTCGCGCCGACTATGCATTTAAATGATCTTAAACAGTTTATTATCGATGTGAAGTATTATCATTTCGCTGCGCACGGAGATAGGACCGAGCAGTTGGTTTTTTGCGGGAACATTAATAATGTCTGAGTTATAATGGGTGGCTGTCAACCTGCCGTCTGAGGAACCGTAGAAGACCCTTTGTTACGTCCGTCTATTGTAACGTCGGGCCAAGAATAACGTCGACCCATTCCATCGCAGATGCGTGCCGCTCAACATTAATAGAATTAATCCAAATCTTTTTGATCCAAATGTATTTTAGTAATCTTTAAATGTCTAAGTTATATTTTTACGTAATTTTATTGTAATATATCGTTTTGTGATTCCGTTAACTCATGTTTTATCTTAGGTCTCCTAATTTGAAAACTATTTTTAATTCATAATGATTTCAAATATTACATGAAAACTCATACATAACATTCTTATAGTGAAGAAATGTTAAAATGTTTGTTAATAACACATTACGAGCTCTTTGACAGAATGGCAGCTGTAATAATCCCTAGTGGTGTTATCGGTACTCTCAAACGATGGCTTGTAATTACGTTTCAAGGCTCTGGGCTAATTGGTAGCTATTTCTTAACCTCCTGAGCTCGACATAACTCTCTTCTCGGTACTATCACCCGCAATGAAAACAAACGTTTACGTTGAATAATTTGCTTTTTGTTTAGGGCCATTTGAAATATTATACTTAGGACCCATTTCATAACTTCTGCGTAAATGCTATTCGTCACAATAAATGTATACGCCGATCAAATACAAAAGAGTAATCTATGCTCCCAAATATATATTAATTATATAATAATTATAATACTATCTACATTACCAGTAAAATAACTGTTTAATAATGTTTTCTTGAAACTTATAAAACAGACCCTGACTATTTTATTGAAAAGTATTGATTTAATTATATATTTTTTTTATAATTTTTTATGAATTTATATAAGTAGTATTACTAGATTTAAATCGCGCGTCGCGACTGTTGCTACTCGGTTACTGAGATAACAGCCCGTTGCAGGGATTAAAAGTAGCATAAAGCAGTCATATATAATGAACCGTAAGTTACTAAAACAGTTTTCAGAATCTGAAGTATTGTACCAGAAATCAACTTGTAAAAACAACCACTAAACTATTATATATTTTATTTATGACAATAATATTTTTAATACATATTCCCTGCCATTTATGTAGTATCATGTTCCTAAAAACAGTTTTAAAGTTTTTTAACTGTGGATTTGTTTGTCTGTTTGTTCCAGCTGATCCCCGAAACGGCTGGACCAATTTTGACAATATTTTCACTGGCAAGTAGCTAAATAATTAAGGCGTAATTTACGATATTTTTAAAACTTAAAAACATTTAGGGTCGCGCAAAATATTTAAAATTATAATAAAAATTATCTTGTAAAACAATTTTTTACAGGTAGGTAAATTAGTTCCAGGAAAAAACTTGCGGAGCCGCGGGTAAAAGCTATTCAAGAAACAAAAAACGTAGTAATCCAACGGAATATCGGTCATGTCATTTCATTCGTATAATTTGTTGCAGAGCTCGAAGCTGTTCGGTCGCAAGAATAACACGACCAACGAGACGATTGAGATTATGCACCACCCCATCTATCGCATCTTCTACGTGTCGCACGACAGCTCCGACTTGAAAATTTTCTCGTACATCGCGCGCGACGGTGCCACTAATGTCTTCAAGTGCAATGTTTTCAAGAGCAAGAGGAAGGTAAGTGGTTTAGTTTGTTCGAGATAAGTTCAGATGTGTTTTCGCTTTTCTAGTTCATATTATTATGTTGTTCCAAATTAGTCCCATAAAATTTTATAATATTTATTTATTTATACCTTTATTGCACATATGAACATCAGGAAAATAAATAGGTTACAACAGACGGTCTTATCACATGAGGCAATTATAATCATCATAATGAATTTTGTTATAAATTATTTAATTTTATATATACATGCGTAATAATTTTTTAGTATCTGAATATGTTTGTGTCCCTGTTTATTAGTAAATGTAATAAATTAAAATTAAAATAAATAATTATACTTGATACTTTTTTTTGGAATTGATATGTCCCAAATAAATTTCAAGAACTTTGCTCTTTAATCGAATTAATCACAATTTAGTGTGAATTTTGGATGAGTAATTTTATATTCAACGTCTCGCGTTTTTCAAACCAAGCTATCAAACATTAATTTGCTATGCCCTTATGCAGTCAGCTCTCGAATGAACTCAAACAGCATTTTAAATTATGAAGATTATATAAGCTAGTTCAATATCATTATGAACGCAAATTAACCAAGCTTAACTTTTTTTCTTTTATTCATTATCAAATAAACTTTGTAAGGAATCTGCTATATTCTAAAAAGGTTTATTTTTCAGTCACTTAAGTATATGATATAAGTATAAATACTACATTTCGAATTTTTTTTTTATCGAAACGTAGCATTTATATTTTTAATAAAAGAGGTCCTTCTTAATTCACCGCGTATACATTTGTTTCCAATTTTAATATCCAGACAAATATTTTTATCCGCGGATTGAATAGGGTATATTAAAGATTATTCCATTTAATAAATAAAAACGTTTAAAGTGTAATGAATGTCTCCTAGCTTCGGCTAATTCGTTTCAGCTACAGCGACCAATTTAAACGGAGATAAGCCAGGTATGCAGGAGATATTGTTGTACACAAGAGTGTGTGCAATACACATGTGCTCTCTCTGTTGTTTCACTCGCATAGTACGGTTCGATATGACCGGAGAGAGATCAGGCGCAAGGCCAACGGTTTTATGTTCTTTCCGGGGCGCTGGTGTATCGCACCCCCAACTTCCTGATTTCGAGCTACGACATAATTATTTTTAAAATAAAAAAAAAAACAATCACAATTATTGTGCGTGTATGAGCGTGTATGTGTGTGTGTATGTGTGTTTGTGTGTGTTTATAGTAACAATACTTACATAGATGATCGATTGCAAAATGTAGTTCTATGTTAACTTTATTGTCGTGCAAGCTTCGTCGTGATCTTATAGTTGCATGATTTATTTTGCTGCAATAAAGGTGTGGGATCTACGTGTCAAGGAACTAGGGGCCATTCACAAAGGAGCGTGGGCTTAATTAGGGTCTTACTGCGGCGTTATTACAAGTCTAATATCAGACCTAATTTTGCCGGTCCTGCGGTCGTACATACCCACAGCGAATTGTGACAAGCCCGACGTGAAGTTTGATTTAACAAATTTGTTATGAGTAAATCGTATGTGACCTCATAATATTTTCCTTATTCCTGTAGGATAATATCCTACAAGGCGATATATTTTGGGTATGAAATTGACAGTATTATGCTGTAAATATATTTGTTAATTGTTTATGGTGTTGGTGCGGCTCGATCCGCATAGTACCAAGCATGTAGATACACATACAATTAATTTGACATGTTGACTATCGTATAATCTGTGATATATCTGATAATATTTCTTATTGTTCTGATTTATGGACGGTCAACACCCCCTAATAATCGGCGTACCACACTCGATTGCTATGTAATAAATAATAAAAATTTAAGTACCATTACCATTTTTATTTATTTTTCCAAATGTAATGTTATCTAAAATATTTTGCTATCTGGCAAATGAGCTCATTTTGTCATTTTATATTCATTAGCATTGCTGAGGGGCTTAACGACTCTTCTTATCACCTAGGACGAATTGTAACTCCATAGGCATGGACACATTTTATACGTTAGCGCAAAAACTATTGCGAAGACGGCATATGACAAGTAATTAAAATATGTCAATGCGATAATAGAAAGAGTAACAGAAATCAAAATAATGGTAAAATACAAACATAGAGTTAAATACGTAAAATCTGTAAATTTGAATATCTGTAATATAGATATAATTAAATGATGGTGCTTATACAGGACCAAAATAATGTCTAATCATTTCTTAACATAGTACAAGTCTGCAACAAGGAACCCAATATTAAATAATCAAGTTCTATGATGATATCACTAAAAATGCATCAAAGTCGGTCCATTCGTTTAGGAGCTATGATGCTACAGACACAGGCATAAAGAAACGATGATGATACACATATGTGTATCATCACCGTATCTGACCTGTCTATTATATATAGACTCTAAACGTATAACGCCCCTCTGTCTGTCGAACGTACAGCGCCTATAAAACTGCAAATAAGAGTAAAAGATCTATGACAAAAAAAAAAAAATATATATAATTTTAAAGAGATCTAATTCTGTGACATAGATTCTTTACATCGTTTTTCGAAATACTGCCGGGTTCTCAAAGCCAAGCGAGTCATAGAAGAGTCCAAATAGCTAACATTAATAGGGATTAGCTTCGTTCTATTATGAGAATTATTTATCTTTTTAGAAATTTATATTAAAATCATTTGTTTAATATTATTGCTTGTAAGCAATAATATTGTAATATAAGCTCTTTGATAATATATCATTGCGCTCGCGGTATTGTTTGCGTGAAAATTTTAGAAGTCTCACTCTGCAATTTCGGGAATCATAATCATTGGAAATTAACATCCACGTGAGATGATTAACTGGCGTTCGATAAAGTTGTGAGCTACGATGTACACCTGAACCGGTGATATCAGGCCGATTCTAGCCTTAAAGATACAACCGCAGTTTTGGCAGCGAATTTAATTTTTATAATTTTTCTTTTCGGGGATAAAGAGTAGCCTATATTATAATTTTTAATGTGAAGATTAATTATTAATCTATTTAGTAGTTTATGCATGGTACAAAAAATGTCTTTATATCTAAACATCTTCACACTTTCACATTTAATTTATCATTACAATTCATTTACTAACAAAATCTTTTTACACAAACACATGAGATGAAACCGTAACCTATTTGCTTTGTAACTTTTTCGAATACTGGGAGATTCTGTTATCTCATTCGTATGGAAAACACTCGGTCGCTAGTAACAAATAAACAGTTTGCAGTTGATTGTTTGTTTTTAGTTATTCTTGAACAGTTTTTCAAATAGAGAATGTAGTTATTTCAGTACGGATTTTCTACGTTCGGTGTGTGGTCAACAATAATTCGTGACGAAGTCTGTCTCTCACTTAAGGTTTTAAATTCATTAACCTTTGAAACTCGCTAGTCGCTCGCACTATGATCACATTTCAGAGTTAGGAAGCAATTTAGTCCATATTGGCACCAGGCAGTGGTTAAACTGGTTTTCTAATTCAGTTCTCCTTTCGATTTGGTGCAATCTTGTCAAATATCGTAAAACTTCAATCAACAAATATAATATATTTATGTTATTTCGGAATTTGTTAGTTACTTATACGATGTGTGTATATCATGTCTTATTATAATCATTTTTGTATTATATCTAAAACGTCAAAGGTTATGAGGGCTTATGAAAAATATTGTTAGTAATTAGCATTTTGTGGAAAATAAAGACTGTTGACATTGGCTTCCCCAGCTTCCAATGCAGGAAGGGAAGCGTCTGTCGGATCTTAAATGGCGATCTTGGGGACCAAACGAAAAATTTATATAGATAGTCCCAATAATTCAACGCGTTACACAAGTAGGTACTTGGAGGGATCTGCCCTCTCCTGCCTCCTCTATCTATGCCTGTCTGTTTTGCAGTGGCAGCCCGGCTATATAAAACATGCATACGAGCTATAGCTATGAAAATTATATTACATAAATTTATTTATATCGTATAATCCCCTAAATCTTTATGTTACCCTGGCTGATAAAAAGTAGCGTTAATATTTTAAAAACATCCCTAAACGATATCATAAGTACTATACTCATGAGCGTACTCTGCGCTTAAGGGTTGTTAAATAATGTCTTAAAAGCTTCCCAAAAATCTGCTGTCAGATTTATCTGGCAGAGGAATTGTTTTCTTTACCTTTGGCCTTCTAAACTGAACTTGATTGTGATATCTATGAGCTCCAGTCGTTCACTTCAATTCATCACATTAATTATCCACAAGCGTGTTCGGATACACTTAAATTGAATGTAGGTATAACCCTGTACGCAGTGAATATTATGACTAGGCAGCTTTGAATCTTCTTCTAGTTTAGAGCTAAATAAGTGAAGTTTCGTCAGTCACAATGGTAATTTATTGGGTTTGTTAAATATTCCTTGTCGTGTACAGTTGCATGAAAATGGTTGTGCAATTGAACGAATAAAATCGAAGTATAAAAATGAGCTCATACATTTTTGAACATTGCAAAATTAATTCCGCGACAATGATAGAGTCTAGGTATGTGATATTAAAACAAACCTGTCTATACTTAATTATATTTTGAACCCACCGAAACGGCTTACAAAATTATTTGAATCATGTTTTCACATGTATGTAGTTCTTCGAAATCTCATTTGGAATTTCCACATTAACTTAATATTATAGAATATTATAGCAGGACACGTACTGTAAGGAACTTGTATTATGATGTGAGCAAGTATTTTTTCTCTAATGTATGATAAATATTCAGTTATTTTATGAATATGTGTCGGGTGATAAATGGTTTGAATATTTATAACGTTGTATGTATGTATCTTGTCGTTATTTATTCATAAAATGTTACCAGTGATCAGTATTATTTATGGTAGTATTGTTCGGTTCACTGCCACTCTTTCTCTCATGCAGTGTTAAGGCTGCCTTAAATATATCACCATAATAAATATATGTCTGCGAAATTTTCTTTTTCCTGAACTTTGAGATCTTTCTTGTATCCATGAATTATAATATTGTCACATAACCAAATGCCACACGCGGGGTGTCGAAAAATGCGACAATCTCATTCCGAGACGCGGGATAATTTAATTTTCTTTCTACTTATGTAAATTGAAATAAAGGTAAGAGATGACTGTATAGAAACATCAGCGGGAGCGGGTCGAGTTCTGTTTATGAAGATTGCAGGTCGTAAACACCCAGCCATATAAACCGCAGCTGGCGTCACTCCTGTAAGGAATATGTGAGAATTACCGTTCGTAACACCCTCGGGACGTGGAGGGGCCAATGTAATTGACTCCCTTATTACAAGAACCTGATGTGTCAATTAAATTATTGGGTGAATAGCGATTTAGGGATGACAATAGAAATGTTGGTAGTTCCGAGTCAAAATATATCATTTTGATAGAGTAATAATTATCAGAATTCGCAGCTAAGAAACTATTATACTTAATATTACTACAGGAAAAGTCAAGCAGTCTGTAACTGTGATAGAAAAAGGGCATCACCAATATTAAAATGGCGATGTAAAACGGAAATAATATTTTTATTAAGTACCATTTATTTTATTGTTCAATTTTATTTTGAAACAATCGTTTATTTCAAATCAGGCTGACCCCACCATCATGAGGGAAGATTAGTCAGGAAGAGAGAGAGAGAGTTTATTTCAAATCAATATTATATGAACTTTATTTACATTGCACTTGAGAACACAATAGGACATAAAAAGTACACACGAAGCCGGAAAACGTTTATTTTGCTTTAGGAATAAAGTTTTAAACATTAAAACGGTTACGTAATAAAAAGAGTTAACAGTCCAGATAGAAAAATATAAAAGAATCAACACTTACTTACTGGTTTATGGGCTGACATTTTTATATTTATTTCATTCCACACTATTCCTTAACGCACTATATAGCTATGTCAAGATTTATCAGCTCCGTTCAAAAATATATTGATTGAATTGCGCTGGTGTCCATCGAATATCATATCAATTGTTGATTCGATGTATTCGATAAAATGTAATACTTAATAAAATTTTAGTATACTATTGTCCTATTTTTAAGTAAATTTTCTTAGAGATGTATAAAACAAATAATGTAAATACTAGACAGTACTTATTTATAACCATTTATTTGGGAGCATTGATTAAAGTGTAATTTTAGTATTTTGTCAGCTGATACATTCATGTGATGAGAAGCATTTGCTTAGAAGTTGTAATAGAGGAAATTAATAAATCAAAATAATTATAGAAATAAACAATCCAAAGTAAGATATAAAATATACTTTATTATTTATTGCTTTGAATGGCGAGACGAGCCTACCGTACGCCTGGTGGTAGACGATACGAGTGCGCATAAACAGTAGAAACACCATCCAATACCTTGAATTACAAAGTATTGTTTGCTATTCTACTGCGCTCGCCATCCCGAGACATGAGATGTTATGTCTTATTATGTCCAGTAGTTACACTGGCTACTATGCCCTTCAAACCGGCACACAACAGTGACACACTGCTGCTTGGCCGCAACAATAGACATTGAGGTGGTACCTACCCATGCGGACTCTCAGATATGAGGGACCTACCACCACCACTTATCTATACTATTATATAAAGCTGAAGAGTTTGTTTGTTTGTTTGTTTGTTTGAACGCGCTAATCTCAGGAACTACCGGTCCAAACTGAAAAATTCTTTTTGCGTTGGATAGCCCTTTGTTCGTGGATTGCTATAGGCTATATATCATCACGCTATACCCAATAGGAGCGGAGCAGTAATGGCTAATCTCAGGAACTACCGGTCCAAACTGAAAAATCTTTTGCGTTGGATAGCCCTTTGTTCGTGGATTGCTATAGGCTATATATCATCACGCTATACCCAATAGGAGCGGAGCAGTAATGGCTAATCTCAGGAACTACCGGTCCAAACTGAAAAATCTTTTTGCGTTGGATAGCCCTTTGTTCGTGGATTGCTATAGGCTATATATCATCACGCTATACCCAATAGGAGCGGAGCAGTAATGGCTAATCTCAGGAACTACCGGTCCAAAGTGAAAAAATATTTTGCTTTGGTTAGCCCTTTGTTCGTGGAGTGCTATAGGCAATATATCATCACGCTATACCCAATAGGAGCGGAGCAGTAATGGCTAATCTCAGGAACTACCAGTTTCAACTGAAAAATTCGTTTTGTGTTGGATAGCCCTTTATTTGTGGGTGCTATAGGCTGTATATCATCACGCTATGACCAATAGGAGCGGAGCAGTAATGAAACATGTTGGAAATACGGGACAATTGATTAGTTTTGAGAGCTTCCGTTGCGTGCGCTGCGTAAACGGTTAAAGTTATGCAACAATTATGTATGACGGGATTGTTCCTCTTAAAAAGTTCCAAAAATATATTATAAAACAAAGTCCCCGCTGCATCCGTCTGCCTGAACGTCTTAAACTCAAAACTACCCAACGTATTAAGATGAAATTTGGTATGGAGACAGTTTGAAACCCTGGGAAGAACATAGGCTCTCGGGAAACTACTACTTTTATAATGAAAAACTTTACCTGAAAACTTCATAACGCGGGCGGAGCCGCGAGCAAAAGCTAGTATGTTATAATTATGATTGAGTTCATTAATCAGTGTAAAGGCTTGATTTTTTTATTGATTGATAGAGTTGTTTCCTACAATTTAATTATTAATTTTCGATGATATTCATTACTGCATTTATATCCTGATCATGCTTCCGTGTAATAAACTAATTAATTATAATTAGTTAATCACTAATCACTAGGAATGAACACATGTTGTTATTATATGCATATTATA
>NC_051141.1:7063096-7078417 GCF_014839805.1 Manduca sexta
TTCGGTCGCAAGAACAACACGACCAACGAGACGATTGAGATTATGCACCACCCCATCTATCGCATCTTCTACGTGTCGCACGACAGCTCCGACTTGAAAATTTTCTCGTACATCGCGCGCGACGGTGCCACTAATGTCTTCAAGTGCAATGTTTTCAAGAGCAAGAGGAAGGTAAGTGGTTTAGTTTGTTCGAGATAAGTTCAGATGTGTTTTCGCTTTTCTAGTTCATATTATTATGTTGTTCCAAATTAGTCCCATAAAATTTTATAATATTTATTTATTTATACCTTTATTGCACATATGAACATCAGGAAAATAAATAGGTTACAACAGACGGTCTTATCACATGAGGCAATTATAATCATCATAATAATTTTGTTATAAATTATTTAATTTTATATATACATGCGTAATAATTTTTTTTAGTATCTGAATATGTTTGTGTCCCTGTTTATTAGTAAATGTAATAAATTAAAATTAAAATAAATAATTATACTTGATACTTTTTTTTGGAATTGATATGTCCCAAATAAATTTCAAGAACTTTGCTCTTTAATCGAATTAATCACAATTTAGTGTGAATTTTGGATGAGTAATTTTATATTCAGCGTCTCGCGTCTTTCAAACCAAGCTATCAAAAATTAATTATATTTGCTATGCCCTTATGCAGTCAGCTCTCGAATGAACTCAAACAGCATTTTAAATTATGAAGATTATATAAGCTAGTTCAATATCATTATGAACGCAAATTAACCAAGCTTAACTTTTTTATAAACTTTGTAAGGAATCTGCTATATTCTAAAAAGGTTTATTTTTCAGTCACTTAAGTATATGATATAGTATAAATACTACATTTCGAATTTTTTTTTTTATCGAAACGTAGCATTTATATTTTTAATAAAAGAGGTCCTTCTTAATTCACCGCGTATACATTTGTTTCCAATTTTAATATCCAGACAAATATTTTTATCCGCGGATTGAATAGGGTATATTAAAGATTATTCCATTTAATAAATAAAAACGTTTAAAGTGTAATGAATGTCTCCTAGCTTCGGCTAATTCGTTTCGGCTACAGCGGCCAATCTAAACGGAGATAAGCCAGGTATGCAGGAGATATTGTTGTACACAAGAGTGTGTGCAATACACATGTGCTCTCTCTGTTGTTTCACTGCATAGTACGGTTCGATATGACGGAGAGAGATCAGGCGCAAGGCCAACGGTTTTATGTTCTTTCCGGGGCGCTGGTGTATCGCACCCCAACTTCCTGATTTCGAGCTACGACATAATTATTTTTAAAATAAAAAAAAAAACAATCACAATTATTGTGCGTGTATGAGCGTGTATGTGTGTGTGTATGTGTGTTTGTGTGTGTTTATAGTAACAATACTTACATAGATGATCGATTGCAAAATCTAGTTCTATGTTAACTTTATTGTCGTGCAAGCTTCGTCGTGATCTTATAGTTGCATGATTTATTTTGCTGCAATAAAGGTGTGGGATCTACGTGTCAAGGAACTAGGGGCCATTCCACAAAGGAGCGTGGGCTTAATTAGGGTCTTACTGCGGCGTTATTACAAGTCTAATATCAGACCTAATTTTGCCGGTCCTGCGGTCGTACATACCCACAGCGAATTGTGACAAGCCCGACGTGAAGTTTGATTTAACAAATTTGTTATGAATAAATCGTATGTGACCTCATAATATTTTCCTTATTCCTGTAGGATAATGTCCTACAAGGCGATATATTTTGGGTATGAAATTGACAGTATTATGCTGTAAATATATTTGTTAATTGTTTATGGTGTTGGTGCGGCTCGATCCGCATAGTACCAAGCATGTAGATACACATACAATTAATTTGACATGTTGACTATCGTATAATCTGTGATATATCTGATAATATTTCTTATTGTTCTGATTTATGGACGGTCAACACCCCCTAATAATCGGCGTACCATACTCGATTGCTATGTAATAAATAATAAAAATTTAAGTACCATTACCATTTTTATTTATTTTTCCAAATGTAATGTTATCTAAAATATTTTGCTATCTGGCAAATGAGCTCATTTTGTCATTTTATATTCATTAGCATTGCTGAGGGGCTTAACGACTCTTCTTATCACCTAGGACGAATTGTAACTCCATAGGCATGGACACATTTTATACGTTAGCGCAAAAACTATTGCGAAGACGGCATATGACAAGTAATTAAAATATGTCAATGCGATAATAGAAAGAGTAACAGAAATCAAAATAATGGTAAAATACAAACATAGAGTTAAATACGTAAAATCTGTAAATTTGAATATCTGTAATATAGATATAATTAAATGATGGTGCTTATACAGGACCAAAATAATGTCTAATCATTTCTTAACATAGTACAAGTCTGCAACAAGGAACCCAATAAAAAATAATCAAGTTCTATGATGATATCACTAAAAATGCATCAAAGTCGGTCCATTCGTTTAGGAGCTATGATGCTACAGACACAGGCATAAAGAAACGATGATGATACACATATGTGTATCATCACCGTATCTGACCTGTCTATTATATATAGACTCTAAACGTATAACGCCCCTCTGTCTGTCGAACGTACAGCGCCTATAAAACTGCAAATAAGAGTAAAAGATCTATGACAAAAAAAAAATATATATATAATTTTAAAGAGATCTAATTCTGTGACATAGATTCTTTACATCGTTTTTCGAAATACTGCCGGGTTCTCAAAGCCAAGCGAGTCATAGAAGAGTCCAAATAGCTAACATTAATAGGGATTAGCTTCGTTCTATTATGAGAATTATTTATCTTTTTAGAAATTTATATTAAAATCATTTGTTTAATATTATTGCTTGTAAGCAATAATATTGTAATATAAGCTCTTTGATAATATATCATTGCGCTCGCGGTATTGTTTGCGTGAAAATTTTAGAAGTCTCACTCTGCAATTTCGGGAATCATAATCATTGGAAATTAACATCCACGTGAGATGATTAACTGGCGTTCGATAAAGTTGTGAGCTACGATGTACACCTGAACCGGTGATATCAGGCCGATTCTAGCCTTAAAGATACAACCGCAGTTTTGGCAGCGAATTTAATTTTTATAATTTTTCTTTTCGGGGATAAAGAGTAGCCTATATTATAATTTTTAATGTGAAGATTAATTATTAATCTATTTAGTAGTTTATGCATGGTACAAAAAATGTCTTTATATCTAAACATCTTCACACTTTCACATTTAATTTATCATTACAATTCATTTACTAACAAAATCTTTTTATACAAACACATGAGATGAAACCGTAACCTATTTGCTTTGTAACTTTTTCGAATAGCGGGAGATTCTGTTATCTCATTCGTATGGAAAACACTCGGTCGCTAGTAACAAATAAACAGTTTGCAGTTGATTGTTTGTTTTTAGTTATTCTTGAACAGTTTTTCAAATAGAGAATGTAGTTATTTCAGTACGGATTTTCTACGTTCGGTGTGTGGTCAACAATAATTCGTGACGAAGTCTGTCTCTCACTTAAGGTTTTAAATTCATTAACCTTTGAAACTCGCTAGTCGCTCGCACTATGATCACATTTCAGAGTTAGGAAGCAATTTAGTCCATATTGGCACCAGGCAGTGGTTAAACTGGTTTTCTAATTCAGTTCTCCTTTCGATTTGGTGCAATCTTGTCAAATATCGTAAAACTTCAATCAACAAATATAATATATTTATGTTATTTCGGAATTTGTTAGTTACATATACGATGTGTGTATATCATGTCTTATTATAATCATTTTTGTATTATATCTAAAACGTCAAAGGTTATGAGGGCTTATGAAAAATATTGTTAGTAATTAGCATTTTGTGGAAAATAAAGACTGTTGACATTGGCTTCCCCAGCTTCCAATGCAGGAAGGGAAGCGTCTGTCGGATCTTAAATGGCGATCTTGGGGACCAAACGAAAATTTATATAGATAGTCCCAATAATTCAACGCGTTACACAAGTAGGTACTTGGAGGATCTGCCCTCTCCTGCCTCTATCTATCTGTCTTTCCTGTTTGTTTTGCAGTGGCAGCCCGGCTATATAAAATATGCATTCGAGCTATAGCTATGAAAATTATATTACATAAATTTATTTATATCGTATAATCCCCTAAATCTTTATGTTACCCTGGCTGATAAAAAGTAGCGTTAATATTTTAAAAACATCCCTAAACGATATCATAAGTACTATACTCATGAGCGTACTCTGCGCTTAAGGGTTGTTAAATAATGTCTTAAAAGCTTCCCAAAAATCTGCTGTCAGATTTATCTGGCAGAGGAATTGTTTTCTTTTACCTTTGGCCTTCTAAACTGAACTTGATTGTGATATCTATGAGCTCCAGTCGTTCACTTCAATTCATCACATTAATTATCCACAAGCGTGTTCGGATACACTTAAATTGAATGTAGGTATAACCCTGTACGCAGTGAATATTATGACTAGGCAGCTTTGAATCTTCTTCTAGTTTAGAGCTAAATAAGTGAAGTTTCGTCAGTCACAATGGTAATTTATTGGGTTTGTTAAATATTCCTTGTCGTGTACAGTTGCATGAAAATGGTTGTGCAATTGAACGAATAAAATCGAAGTATAAAAATGAGCTCATACATTTTTGAACATTGCAAAATTAATTCCGCGACAATGATAGAGTCTAGGTATGTGATATTAAAACAAACCTGTCTATACTTAATTATATTTTGAACCCACCGAAACGGCTTACAAAATTATTTGAATCATGTTTTCACATGTATGTAGTTCTTCGAAATCTCATTTGGAATTTCCACATTAACTTAATATTATAGAATATTATAGCAGGACACGTACTGTAAGGAACTTGTATTATGATGTGAGCAAGTATTTTTTCTCTAATGTATGATAAATATTCAGTTATTTTATGAATATGTGTCGGGTGATAAATGGTTTGAATATTTATAACGTTGTATGTATGTATCTTGTCGTTATTTATTCATAAAATGTTACCAGTGATCAGTATTATTTATGGTAGTATTGTTCGGTTCACTGCCACTCTTTCTCTCATGCAGTGTTAAGGCTGCCTTAAATATATCGCCAATAATAAATATATGTCTGCGAAATTTTCTTTTCCTGAACTTTGAGATCTTTCTTGTATCCATGAATTATAATATTGTCACATAACCAAATGCCACACGCGGGGTGTCGAAAATGCGACAATCTCATTCCGAGATGCGGGATAATTTAATTTTCTTTCTACTTATGTAAATTGAAATAAAGGTAAGAGATGACTGTATAGAAACATCAGCGGGAGCGGGTCGAGTTCTGTTTATGAAGATTGCAGGTCGTAAACACCCAGCCATATAAACCGCAGCTGGCGTCACTCCTGTAAGGAATATGTGAGAATTACCGTTCGTAACACCCTCGGGACGTGGAGGGGCCAATGTAATTGACTCCCTTATTACAAGAACCTGATGTGTCAATTAAATTATTGGGTGAATAGCGATATAGGGATGACAATAGAAATGTTGGTAGTTCCGAGTCAAAATATATCATTTTGATAGAGTAATAATTATCAGAATTCGCAGCTAAGAAACTATTATACTTAATATTACTACAGGAAAAGTCAAGCAGTCTGTAACTGTGATAGAAATAAGGTCCTCACCAATATTAAAATGGCGATGTAAAACGGAAATAATATTTTTATTAAGTACCATTTATTTTATTGTTCAATTTTATTTTGAAACAATCGTTTATTTCAAATCAGGCTGACCCCACCATCATGAGGGAAGATTAGTCAGGAAGAGAGAGAGTTTATTTCAAATCAATATTATATGAACTTTATTTACATTGCACTTGAGAACACAATAGGACATAAAAAGTACACACGAAGCCGGAAAACGTTTATTTTGCTTTAGGAATAAAGTTTTAAACATTAAATCGGTTACGTAATAAAAAGAGTTAACAGTCCAGATAGAAAAATATAAAAGAATCAACACTTACTTACTGGTTTATGGGCTGACATTTTTATATTTATTTCATTCCACACTATTCCTTAACGCACTATATAGCTATGTCAAGATTTATCAGCTCCGTTCAAAAATATATTGATTGAATTGCGCTGGTGTCCATCGAATATCATATTAATTGTTGATTCGATGTATTCGATAAAATGTAATACTTAATAAAATTTTAGTATACTATTGTCCTATTTTTAAGTAAATTTTCTTAGACATGTATAAAACAAATAATGTAAATACTAGACAGTACTTATTTATAACCATTTATTTGGGAGCATTGATTAAAGTGTAATTTTAGTATTTTGTCAGCTGATACATTCATGTGATGGGAAGCATTTGCTTAGAAGTTGTAATAGAGGAAATTAATAAATCAAAATAATTATAGAAATAAACAATCCAAAGTAAGATATAAAATATACTTTATTATTTATTGCTTTGAATGGCGAGACGAGCCTACCGTACGCCTGGTGGTAGACGATACGAGTGCCCATAAACAGTAGAAACACCATCCAATACCTTGAATTACAAAGTATTGTTTGCTATTCTACTGCGCTCGCCATCCCGAGACATGAGATGTTATGTCTTATTATGTCCAGTAGTTACACTGGCTACTATGCCCTTCAAACCGGCACACAACAGTGACACACTGCTGCTTGGCCGCAACAATAGACATTGAGGTGGTACCTACCCATGCGGACTCTCAGATATGAGGGACCTACCACCACCACTTATATGTTATAATTATGATTGAGTTCATTAATCAGTGTAAAGGCTTGATTTTTTTTTATTGATTGACAGAGTTGTTTACTACAATTCTATTAATTAATTTTCGATGATATTCAACACTGCATTTATATCCTGATCATACTTCCGTGTAATAAACTAATTAATTATATTTAGTTAATCACTGAGCTGAGGCTTAAATCTGTGTGTATATTCAGCATTGACTCTTTAACTAGTTTGCGCAATATATATCATATTGCCAACGTTTTTTTGCAGTTGCACCGTCATTCTGGTTTATCAATGTTAAAAATGTGCAGAGATGTTGTATGCAATGTTGTGACCTATTTTACTAGACCGGAAATTATATCGTTCTGGTAGAATATTATCATTTCCAATATGGTGGAGTTGGATACAACTAAGAAATACCGAAAGAGCTATTTCCATCCTTTTGTTTCTTTATAGGTATGATAAAGAAACTCCACTGCACCTGACATTACTGCAACTACAATACAAAATATGGTCATCAAAATTTACTTTATTCATTTTTTGCATTATTTATTTGGCAGTTTATGCAGTCATAAATTGTTTTTTTGATTTAATTATTTCAATTTTGATAATACACCGCTATACCGCAGAGCCACACTTCACTATGGGATTTAATTGTGTTCTTTGTAGGAATAACATAATGTACTTTTAATTACTAACAAATTGTTTAACCATGCTTATAAAATTAAGTTAGTTAAACGAAGCGTGAAATTACCAACTATAAATATAAATTTATTAAAAGAACTACAATAATATTATACCATAACACCTTGTTCGTACGCTGTGGGGTAGATTTTTGCACACAACCTTGTGTAATGGATTATCCGGAGTAGTATGCGGCTAAACTACGTCAACTGCCCTCAATTCACTTCCCTAACGCTGCACTGTACAAAGAGTATATTTAGAAACGTCGTTATATTCCAACAGGTATCCTAGCAACTAGTTTGGTTAGTTGTCTTCGATAAAATTACACGATATATATATTTATGGTTATGGTGGTCAATTAATCTGTATAGATCTGAGTAAAAACTTTGTACCCCTTTTAAAGTTCATCGCGAACTCCGAGGCGTGTGAGATTTGACATAAATCAATTCGATAAAGAATAGGGATGTAGAAGATTCTCAATAAGGTTCATCTTAATATTTTATAAATTGCATTCAAATTTTCACCACTGCGCAACCACTAGTTAAAATTAATGAAAAGCTAAAAACTATTGCTATACTATATGAGTAAAGACCGTTCGCTACTTAAGGGCTTGAAGTAGAAATAGAATATACGTGTCCAATAGAATTGAGTCTCTAAGACTTAACCGATAGTCATAATAAATATAAAGAAAATGTTTATTGGAAATTTTTGCTTTAATGAGTCGCAGTGAACCTGTAATAAATAACTAAACAGCCAGAAGTCGAATAATATTATGGATGTGGTGCCGGCCTAAAAGGATAGGGAGGGCGAGTGTTGCCCCATTGAAATCACACTACCCATTGAAAATACAACAAAAAGCATTCATTACTCTCTAGTTTTACTTGAAATAGTGGTGCTATACCAATCTAGCCGGCCTATCCATGCGGTAGATAAAATGTCTACAGTATCTCTCTATGGATTTAGAGTTAACACTTCGCTATTCTTAAAGGATAATGTTTTTTATAAGACAAACTTAAAACCAAAGTAGTAACTAGCATAATCGGCTTTCTGTATAATTGTATTTTACATTTTAATTACGTACTTTGACAGGGTACTTAAAGTTATCGGATATGTGTACGTAAACACATAAATCGAAATCTATCACACTATTGGTTTATATTATTGACTCCCTCTAAATATATCTTGGTAGAAACGCCTCTGCTCGCCTGTCAAAATGTTATGCCCATTTATTTATGTTCGCGCAGGGATTTATAAATTTAATAAATTGTTTTATGCGATTTGATGTTTACATAACGTGAATCGAAATAAACAATGGCGAAATATGACGAGCAATTGCATTTGAGAATTGAGTTGTTGTGACAATACGAATGAGTATCAAACGTTTACTACAAAAGTAAGTTTCGGTTCCTCAATCTTACGAGTTCCGATGTATTACCTCGCACCTCCTGTTTATAGTCAATATAAATCTTCCGGTCCACAACCTGCCCGACTTTTATAATCAAAAACAGAGTCGGATCACTCGTTCATGAACACCATAAATATTCAAGGAAGAACTGAGTTGTTTGCGTTGAATCATTTGCGGCCGCTTTTTAATTACGCCAATTGATGGAAGAGCATTTTATTATAGGTTGGATTACGATTGGAGGAAACACTTGTATACAGTACACGCGAACACATACGGGCGCTCAACAATTCAACAGACAAGATAAATAGAGTTGTGAGGTCTTTCTGGTCTATCAAACGGGGGTTAAACAGGTGAAGAAACTTTTGATAGATTGTAATATTTCACTCGAGACGCTGGCGGAGATCTGATGCATAAATCATTTCAGTATCTTTGAAGTCTTGAAAAGAAATGAAAAATAGAATATTTTAATGATTTCATTAAACCAATGCACGCTCTACTACTGAACGTGGCGGAATACATGATGTATGTTAAATATTTATATGCCAAATTAATAATAAATTTAATTTTTCTCTCTTCTTTTGCAATTAAAAATTTCGTAATATATAATTCTGTCATCATATTATGGATTTTTTTACGATGTGCTATATTTAAATTTAAATAACACGGTAACATAAATACTTTATATGTTGGTATTTTTATATATTTTATTGGGAATTTTCAGTCGTCGTATCTTAATAAATGATTGATTATAAAATTGACACATTAATTCACCATGTTTATATATTATCATACGTGAAGTATAAGACGACTGAATTAATATGATGACAATTATTACTTGGAATCTGCGGTCTCGGTGAATATTTTTTTTCCTTACTTTAATATACAATATATTACATATCTTTATAATCCGAAAATTTTAACTTTGTACAACTCCGTTACAGAAATATATAATTGTTTCCTAGAAAAATATTAACAATTCTATAATATGAATTGTAATAATATAATACAGTCCTTTTTTTAACTATTTTTTTTCCACGATCATATACGATACCACCCACCTTTCATGTCTTTATTTTCACTGTGCGCTCTATTTTCGTTGATTACATTGCATGTCTGTTCGAAATATCACAAATTCCTTTGTTACCTGTTATCACATTATTAACAAATTTCGTTCCATGTGTCTGCACGAAGTGTACCGCTTAGAAACACGCGAATATGTTTATTTGTGGTACTTGGAGCGACGCGCGACGCACGCGCAAACCACGCCTCCGCCACTTCAGTTGTTTCGTGGGAATCCACAGCGGCGCGCGTGTTTTGGTGAAATCTTCTTCCACGTCGAAAGAAAAGGCTACATGTTCTCGCAACTACTCGGCATTCCAACATGTCCAATCACAGGGACCATAGTAAACAGAGACGGAACGATCATCTGCTGAAACACTTGCCAACCGAAGTCCTCTTGAAAGCCAGAAGCACCCTTGTACTCACTCGGAGGAGCTTTGAAGTCTAAACAAGACAATCAAAATCGTTCGAAAACTCGTTTCAAACAAGAGACAAAAGATAAAAAAAATCAAGAAAGGTTAAAAAGCAGCCGTTCGGAACCTGAGTTTAATGATGTCCGAAAGAAACACCGAAGCAGGATCGAAGAGAGTTCTTCTCGCGAATTTTCAAGTAGTGTGAGACCCAGGCCTCTGTCAGTCGGAGCGACAAAGCGATACGATAAGGATATAGAAGACTGGCATTGTGGTAGTTTTCTGAAAGACCCATCACCTCTACGTCAACGACAATTTGATTCAACGGAGGAAGTGTGTGTTTCAGTCTCGGCTTGTTATACCTGTTATTGAAAGACTTGGCAATCCAGATGTCCCTATGCAGGATGTCAGCGAAAGACCGCGAAAGAAGCTTTCCTTTCGTGAACCTTGTGAGGTGGTCGGAAGTAGCAGTGCTACTCTCGGTCGCTCCAGCAAACTAATGGGGGTGAACAGTCTAACCAGGCGACCGAATAGAGTATCACTGCGTACGGATACACGCTCTTCCAGTCTAGAAGGATTAGATTCTGACTTAGAAGTGAGTATTAAAGCGTTTTTGTTTTAACATGTAACACCGTGGTATAAACACGTGCTCTATTTTTATCGTATTTATTTTTGTTTTATCAGCTGTTTTTCTCAATGGGTATGTTCTTCGCGTAATGCTAATGCAATAACATTATCTACACTATTTGTGTTTGAAGTCTGCTTAGTACTGCGAACGATTACTGTTCATTCGAAATTAGCGGATTTTGATGACTTCATGAAATAATAGCGTCCATCTCGGTGTATTTTCAACAGCAAAATCTGAACACCTTGTTCAAGATACGTTATTAAACTGTGCCATTACGTCAACTAGCAACAGTACACGTGTGTAATATAGACGAACGAAATTATATTAATCAACACCAAACAATTACAACACATTGGTGGCGTTTTTATTTCTATTGATTTATCATAAAGAACTTATCACTATTTACTTTGATTCCCGCGCCGTAACCAAGAACCGCGCACCCGGAAGATTTTTTATAAATCTAAATCTCCGGTGACATCTCGACGTATTATTTTGCGCAACCGTGGTTTTGCGTCAAGGGCGAAGCTTCCGTCGTCGTCTCCATTTATTATTTAGAAAACTTTAGGAAACTGCTTATGTTTGTATGAGATATTTTGGAACTGCCGCCGCCAACGTGTGAATTACGCACTCGTATAGTTACCGTAACATCGTCTTGCTATCATTAAATCTTTCGGTGCCTTTAGTTTACGTTCTAAATCAACATACAAGTGATAATGGAGTGAAATGAAGCATACTATGTGTATCATTAAACCTTTTGTAGTCATTGAAGATACATTATTAGTGCAATGTGTAAATAAAGTAAGAAAAATATTTTTCTCTTATTTACTTTGGAAAAGCTGTAATATTTTTAGTTTCGATATTTATTTATGGTACAATGTTTCAGGTGTGTACATTGGAAAAGCACTTAGAGAAATATTATTTTCTTTATATTGACATTCGAATCTCATATCATTCTAATTTCAGTTTATAATTTCAACATGGAATGATTACTGATTCAATGCTATTTTAATCTCTGTTAAATCAAACTTATTGCTATCCCAACAACTAGTATATTCTTAATAAAACGTTTTATAAATAGTCAAGGAAGCAAATAATATTTTTTATCCATTATTAAGAAAAAAATTGGGTGTAAAAATATTAAGATAATGTTTGTTAAACAAGAAATTTTTCCTTGCGTAATGTCTAATAAGCACAAATATTGTTAAGATATTACTTGTCGCATCTACATATTATAATGTTATTTTTCCCTTTTGTCGGCGGAATCACTTGCGCGGTATCCCCTTCTCTGGAGTCCAGAGAGAAAACAAAAGAAAATCCAAAACATCTGCACTTTTCAATACCAATTAATTTAATTAATTTGTTTTACGGACGCGATGTCGTTGTTTCGTAAGCTTCAATGAGTTTCGAAATACGTTTGCTTATTGAAGTGAAAGAAGTAAACATTTACGTTAAATATAAAAGAGAAGGCGTATACATAAAGCGAGGAATAGTTTGTATTTATGAATTCCATTGTTTGTCTTCGTGGTCGATGGCGCAGTGAACGATGAGTCTAGAACGGCAAGTCATGAGTAGAATGCTTGCATTAACACAAAAATATATTACATAAATATTAATATTGTACTGGTCCAATCTATTCACATATTAGTAGTATTTAGAAGCATTTTAGGTTTTATTAACTTCAATTGCAGTTTTTGGAAAAGATCAGTGTATACGCGCTTTACTTTTAACGAACTCATAAGTTCCTTAACAATCGTGAGAATCAAATGAAAAAATATATGAAAATATAATTTTAAAACTACACCATGTCAATTAATTATATATATTAATACTTAGTTGCGACAAACAAATCCATTTCCTGCCCTGAATTAGGTGTCCTATATCAAATGTGTCCTGGATAATTGACTTAGATGAATTGTCGATTTTGGAAATTCTCCAATTTACGCTAATTTCATTCGTTTTGACCACCCATATTATAAAACATAGTAGTATGTTACCGTAACAGTAATTCTAAGGATACCAGATACTTAATATTTTTCTATTACTCATATTCGAAAATAATGTGTATACTTTTTGAATAAATAATACGGTCTGAAGTTAGTCTAAACTATGAAGAAATTTCTATACCGTGTAGCTTGTACAAATAATCTCACTGACAAAATATTTAACATTTCTTATTCGACGTGAGATATTGTTTTATATTTCCTTACAATAATACCGTGTCCACCGGCGCGGCGCGGTATAAAAATACAGTTGTAATTTTTTTATTTTACTGGATTTCTCGTTACACCTGTCATCTCGCCTGACTTTAACGTACTTTTTACAGTTGTCTAATTTATTATGTCCCTAGTTGCAAATCGTAAAGTCGCGCCTGCGCTTTATGGCCGGTGAACGACGTCCCAAACGACACGTACAAAAGCTTTTATCCTAAGGGACATGACAAAATGCATGCGACATGATAATGTATGAAGCATAGCGCGAACATGCGAAATGAACTGTTTGGCGCTGCACAAATGTTTTTCAGTTTTAAAATTTACACTCCATTTGTATTTCGATGATTTATGAGTTCACCGTTCATGTTGAGCCATGATATCGTAGCCGTGTAATATTTATAAAATATGAAAGGAGTTATCGTTTCCGATGCGTTCAGTGATCATCATAAGATACTGATTATGTCTAGGGCTAAATTTGTTGACACATAATATGTATTGATTTTAATATTATTCCTATGCTGTTTAGAATACCGAACATGTACAGATAACACCAAAAGGAAATTACGCATCACGTTCGCACAATAATATAATAGCCATTTGACTTATCTTGCGTCTTCTACTCGCCAAAAGATTTGAGGTTAAACTTCCGCAATTAATATAAAACATTTATATAATAAAATAAACACTTATAATGAAATCTTTGAAACTATTACTGACGCAAGTTTAAATGTATATCAAATTATTGATTAAAGTCATAACTAACTTAGTATACATTTTCAACGCAGTGGTATAACAGTCTACATTATTATTGTAGTTGTAATACTAGACCGTGAAGTTTGTTCCAAAAAAATATAATTCTTAGTAGTAAATCCCAATGAGCCAATTTAAAGATGACATAATTAAAAAAGAACAATCGAAATATAGTTCGAGCTCGGACCGAGGATTAAGTAACCGCATTTCTTTGACCTCACTCCACTAGAATGACGACGTCAACGAAAATAGACGTCTGACGTACTTACAGCGATGAGGTAGCTAAAAATTATGATCGCTATAAAGGTCATTGTCTTGGACCGATAGACTTTATTATGTCGCGTGCGAGTCAACAGGTGGACTTTTTTATAATATCGAATGTTAATCACACACATGTGCTTAAATGTATTGTTGTTACAACTATATATTTTAGAATTTTATATCGGAACACGCCACACTGAAATAGTTTTTATACGGCGATAGCCTAGTTGGGTGTGGAACGGACTGCCAAGACGAATTTCCGCAGGTTCAAATCCCAAGGGCACACACCTCTGACTTTTCTTCACGTTCTGTATGAATTATCGCGTGCTTTAACGGTGAAGGAAAATATCATGAGGAAACCTGTACACCTGAGTAGTTCTCTATAAGAATTTTGAAGGTATGTTAAGTCTGCCAATCCGCACTAGGCCAGCCTGGTGGACTAAGGCCTTAACCCTCTGAGTAGTAGAGCAGACCCGTATTTATCAGTGGGACAGTATATAATATAGGACTGATATTATTATTATCATGTAACAAAACACGGTACACTGTAATAGTTTTTACTTAACTTCAGTAAAAGCTCTTATAATCAAATATTAGAAGCCTACAATAAACAACAAAGTTTGTATTGATCGATAAGATGTCAAGAAAATGGAAACTGCCTAGTTCGTACGCCATCGACGGTTATTTTGTGTGAACATTAATTATTTCCCAATAACTAATCAGTAAGTGGCTCACAAATATTAGATGATTCGATCATCGATCAGTGTCAAAGTTTTCTTATCTCATCCAGAAATAGGCTCGAACATTGTTTGTTATGGTTGTTCTCAAAGTTGAATGATTGCTGATTGATTTAGATTGTGCTTGGACTAGTTTTGTTTACGGGGATGAAAACGTTATTTACTTCATGAAATTATTTTTTTCTATTAATATATTAATATGTTCCCTTTGACGATACTTATCCATATTATAAATATGAATTTTATAAAATGTTCGCCATTTCCTATGTTCTTACGCTGCGAATCCTCTGTTTTAACAATTGCAGTAATCTGAATTCAGTTTTTGTATATGACTTTAAATTCTAATTAATCTATTAATTCTATACTATGGTGTCTAATTTAGGAAAAATAGTAGAAAATTTATTTTAATTTCATGTATC